>NW_006159888.1:4025398-4041132 GCF_000334495.1 Tupaia belangeri chinensis
ATATATATGAGTTTGTTTCACATTTGCGAGACCACTAAATCACTTCAAATGCATATATCCCCTAGAATGTCAAATATTGTCCTTGATGTTTCAACCTATTTTCATCCTATACTGGCCCAGTCTTCACATCTGAGCTCCTCACCTTCCGGTGCCTCCATCTGCCTGCCATTTGCCTGACGACCTTAAGGTGGGTGATATTTTCTGTCCCCTGCCTCCCTGCCTCCTGCCATCTCCCTTCTGTAGGTTCTGCAGTCCTTTAACAGTGTTGCTGCTATCAGCCTGTCTTTCCTCACTACTTAAGACTTCCCACGAAGGGTACCTGTAATGAGCACTCCTACAAAGTTTATAAATGGACTAATTTGTTTTCCATTCCCTGAAGATTTTTTTTATCTTTTTAAAATTTTTATTTCTTTATTTCATGAGATATAAAGAGAGAGAAAGAGAGGAACCCCAACAGGGTCTTCATGCCTCAATTTGCTTTATTTTGCCCAGTCTCAGATCATAGGCATGCACACACACGGCATGTTCAGGGAGGTCTCTGGAGTGAACCTGGAGCACTCCTAGGTGGATCAGCTCCACAGAGTACTGCATTATCATATTCTGGCTCAGCTTTTTGTTATATCTAATGACCATGCTACCCAGTATTCTTCTCATAGTATCACAAATTGAGAGGATGTACGAGAGAGAGAGAGAGAGAGAGAGAGAGAGAGAGAGAGAGAGAGATTGATTCTGTTTCTGACTGTGCACTCAATTCCAGGAAGATCCTGAGCGAGTGCTATTCTGCCACTAAATAGAGAGTCCTATTCTTGGGTTGAGAGATTTAGAAATGGAAGTAGAGAAAAGCCTGGGGAATATGCCATTCAAATATTTTGCTTAGTTGAATTGACATGTTTGTTTGTTTTCATTCCATTTCTTAGATTGCTAAGCTCTTCTGGTAAATATAATAAAGAAACCTAGCTCTTTTGCATTCACATTAAACAGTTAGCTTTGGGTATTTTTAATCATTTATTAGAAATGCCTTCTCTTCAGATGTGTGTGTGTCAAGAAGTTGTTTGTATGATAAATGTGGTCTCTGGACAAAAAGGCTTCCCAGAAGAACACATCTGAGTCTGTGGTCAGAATTTGCAATCAGCAAATGCAGATGTAAAAAATAGGTGCTATATATAGATTGTTTTTTTACACAATCATCCATTTCATAAAGCGAGGGACTTCTCTCTAATATATACCCTTATTCACAGTACAGGGTGAAGTCCCACTGACTGAGGTGTGTCCTCTCAGAACAAGGGTGGCATTAATACTAGTGGGCATTAGATGTCCCTGTAATTCCATTTCAACTGTTATCCTAGCAGGTTATTTGGCTGGTGGTCAGGGAGAATAGTCTTAAAGGAATTGGGAATTCAGGTGACCACAAAAGATGTTACATTTTCCCCAAGGGGTTTATTTTCGGCATCTCAGAAAAGCACTTTGTAACTCCAGTGTCTGCGTCCTAGTGCTCTTTTCTCTCAGCACTTTGGAAATGTCAGCTGCTCAGAAGGGCTAGGATACACTGGCATCAGGGATCATCTCCACAATGCTCGCCTTGGTGAGGGGTGTGTGGTTCTTTCTGTTCTCTGCTTGGCCTGTGCTCTGTGGCCCATGTCATGAAGGAGAAGAGGAAAAGTCAGTCAATTAAAATTAGGTCCATGACAGTGTTTGGCCATAAACAGATGGAGATTATTATTATTTTAAGTTTTTATTTCTATCTTTTATGAGAGAGAGAGAGATGTACTCTTGACAGTGTCTCAGTACACTGTGATCCACCCCCCAGCCTTCCAGTCAGCCAGGCTCATGGAAGCTTCTATATCTACATGTTCAGGTCATCCAGGGTTCTAGACCCAGGCCTCCCAGATGGCTCCAGTTTCACACAGTGGTGCTCCACCTCCTGCACCACTGTGCTAGGTGGTGATTACTTATTCAACAAACATTTACTAATGTACTCTAGGCCACCCTAACAGGATTGATGAGAATGGGAGGTCTTAGAAGCCTCATTCAATGTGTGAAGAGATGGAGGTCCAGGATGACATGCCTAAGACCCCAAATTGGTCAGTACCAGAGTCAGGGGTGAAACTAGGGTCCTGTTTCCCTTTCCACACTGACCTTCTAAAAAGTTGGTTGCGGGCCAGTGGGTGGCGCAGTGGCTGAGGTGCTGGACTCCCATGTGGCTGACCATGGTTCAAGTCTCAGACTTAGAGGCTTGAAACTCATGCCAGGTGTGTATGTGTGCATGCCCAAAATCTGAAGAGGAGAATAGATGAGAAGAAATTGTGGTGTGGCCATGCCCCATATAATTGATTTTGACTAGTGTCAGATTGTGGAGTGGCAATGGTGACGCCAGGATTTGTTCATCTATTCTTGGCCCTCCAGCAAAAGCGGTAAAGTGTTTGACACACGATACCTCGAATGATTGGATTCTAGGATTCCCAGAGCAAATTCCCATAACAGATCTGCTTACTCCACGCCCCGGGGATGCCTGAGTCAATCATCTTTTCCTGTGGCTTTGGGAAAGGCCCCGCGGTGATGCGTTCTTTCTGCCCGGTGAAAGCTGTTCTCAATGCGTACGAATAGACACACTATAAAACAGGAAAGAATTCAGTTGTGCTTGAGCATCTGACACTTAGAAATCTATTCTCACCGGGCAGCAGCCACCCCAAGGCAGCAGACCTTCTGAGCAGCCTTGGGATTCACTCTTCAGAAGACCAGGGGATCCCTGCCATGCCCAGAACTTGGGAGAGAAAATTGCAGGAGGAAGGAACACGTGAAGGTTGTGCTTGTGAACCACGCCCTCCCCCACCTCCTCAGTGAGAGTCCACGTTCTTTCAACAGAGCGCAAGGACATCAGAAAGGGCACTGGCTAACTCAGTCACAGGACGGACATCTGGGTGAGGGCCTGTGTGGGCAGGCTGGGGATCTCCACTGGCTTCCTACTCTGTTTGCTCCAGCACAGCCTCTGAACACCCCATTCCCTCGTGTTATGTTCACTCACAGACTTGGCACACAGTGGTTAGCCTGAACATCAGGATGGGGGTGGGGGGTGCTTTCCACATGTAGTACAAATGGCTAAATCTAATTATAGAACTAAACAGGCCAAACAAAAATTGTAACTTAGTCTTTCTCATTCATGCAAAGGAAAAGCCATTCTCTGCCCTGAGTAAGTATTTGAGTCATATACTTCTGCCGAAACACAGGTCAGTTATTTCTGTCAGGGCCACCATGAATCATTTTCCCTCCTGTTTGAAGTTAAGCCTGGGAAACCTGCAGCCAGCCTAGTGATTACCACTGACCAGTCACTGCTGGGATTCCCAGTTCCGCTCTGTGGTTCAATCCTGGCCTGAAAAACATGCCCGGCCCATGTGGGTCTTCTGTCTCTTCAAAGCACGTACATCACCACCATAATTAACTCCTAGATTAAAATCGAGAATGATTCCAGGAGCTGGCAGAGGGCATAGTGGTTGAGGTGCTGGACTTCCATGTGGCTGACCATGGTTCAAGTCTCAGACTTAGAGGCTTGAAACTCATGCCAGGTGTGTATGTGTGCATGCCCAAAATCTGAAGAGGAGAATAGATGAGAAGAAATTGTGGTGTGGCCATGCCCCATATAATTGATTTCTCACTTTCTCTCTCCCTCTTTCTGTCTCTCCAGCAAATGTACGCTGCCTTAATAAAAAATCTCTTAAAAAAAAAAGTTGGTCGCTGCATTGGGCACAGAAACATATCGGTGCACAGGGACCCATCACTTGCTTCTCTGTGGTTTATTACCCTCCCATCTACACCTCCTAATCTCCTATTCTAGTTCTTTATTCATTCTTGTATTCAGTCACTCAAACTAATATTTGTTTATTTAGTTTTTAATTCATGAGAGAGAGATTGAGTGTGCACATGCACACAAGTGTGAGAGAGAAACAAAGAGAGACAGAGACGGGCACCTTGAAGGATTTTATTACGCTATGATCCCATTTCCCCAGCCCTCCGGTCCTCAGGATCTTGGGTGTGCACTCACCGGGTGTGTCAGACTAATATCCATTAAGCACCTATGTGTGAAGCTAGGAATGTTCAGGTTTTTTAAGTTTATATTTTATGATTTTACAGTTTGTATCCTCACAAGCCATATTCAATGGTTTTACAAAGTGAGATAAAATAGAAGAAAAAGAATCTAAAATTAGTTGGAATTAATACCTGCTGATTTTCTGTGGCCCCCACCTCCTCATGAAAGCAATCACATGAATTCATGCCTTTATTTATTCATTTGAAAGAGTAGTCATGCCAACTTATCTGAGTCTCCAGAACCCTTTCCTATGAATTTTTCTAGGATATTCCTTCACTTTTTATTCCTCTCCAAAACTGAGATTTCCTCCTCAGAAGCAGACTGTGAATGACCAACCTGACATTTTTTTATTCTTTTGCAAATGCTCCAGCTTCTTGTTTTCTGGACCCTGTGTTTAAAGAGTGCATCTGAACATCCTTCTTTCTTGCTCAATTAAAGGCTTCTCACTGGCACTTCAAACTACTACTTATCTCCTGCCCTCTCACATCTCCTGGAAAGATTGTATAATGGAAACAGCATTTGAGAGGAGCAGCTTCTGGTGCATAAGAAAAACCCTAAGAAGTAATTTCCTAAAAATAGCATGTTGTTAATACCAGCAGTAAAGTAGGGCTTGGAAAAATATCCACTGTCAAAAGACAAAGAAAGGTGAAAAAGCAAATAGCAAGCTCTTAGTACTCATACCTTATCACAGCTCAGACGGGGTGTTTTCCTAAAGAAATTGCTCATGGTGAGTATCTGCGAATAATAGAAACCTATAATAACATCATTGCTGAAGCTTGAGGAAAGTTAATGTAAAAAGGTCATGGAGAGTTGGTCTGGCTATTTTGTAGAGTCAGGTAGCAAGTCAGAGAAGCATGCCTGGTATAGGAGAATGGACTTGGCATCTGGAGTTCTAGAGACCTGGTCTGGCATTTGCCTCAGTAAGTAGTCCTGTCACTGTGAGTGGCTGCACTTAACCTTTGTGAGCTGCAAAGTCCCCTGAATAATAGCAGATAAAAATATTTCAAATCAAGAAAAATTTAAATGAGATCTTTCTTGTTAATAGTGCCTAGTGGAGTGCAGAATATAATCTACTTTTACCAAATGCCAGTTCCTCAGGATCCTCCACCATTTGTGGGAATGTTTGGGAGCCAGAGTGTGTACCTGGGACACAGAGGCAGAGAATGAGCACCCTAAGCACCAACAGATTAGTGGGGTTCTTTCCACAGAAGGTCTTCCAATGGATTGGCACAGAGGTGTGTGGTTTATAGTTTATTTTATTACACATTATACCTGAGTAGCCAAGTATTAGTCCTGGACTAGGTATGGCAGACTTGGAGGGTGAGAAGGCAGCAGGCTTGGCCTTGAGCAAACCTGTGATATTACTACATTTTTCATTCTGTACCCTTTTCTGAACACGTAGTATTCCTCTCTCTTGCAAACACCAAGCTGCTTTTAGCAAAGGTTATTTTGCATCAAAATACATGAGTGTAAGTCATGCACTTCCTTCATAAGGGCAGGTGTATGAATGGAGGTGTTTTAGGAATTAAAGAACAGATGAGAAAGTAATCATTTTCAGGTGTGTGTGTTTTCCTTTATATTTTTGGATGACTCTGGTTGGCAAAGGCATCCTTAGCCACCTTCTACTGGTTTGAAGATGCTGTGTTAACATGACAGAATGGGGCAGTGGAGGGCATGATACTGATCTTCACAGCTCCAGTTGCTTCATAAAGGATTAGGCTTTTACCCAAGATTTGAGAGAGGGAGGGATGTTCTAGGCAGGAAGGATATGTGAACAGTGTGTACAGGGCTCCAAGACAAGACAGACTGGAGTGGAGGGGTGTGGTGCTGAGGCGGCACAGGAGGCCCAGGCAGATAGATGTGTGCAGGTTAAAGCTGGGACCTCATAGATTCTTTCATTGAATGAAACACAATCCCACCTCCCTTACTGTAGTAGCCAGTCTCTCTGGTCCCCCAGTGAACCAACCTTCCTATGCTTCTGCAGGCTGCTCCCTTGAATCTCGGCTGACCTTGGTTTCACTTATCAACAGAACGAGGCAGAAGTATCCCTGAGCAACATCTAAGGATAGTTATCAGAAGCCCTGTGCTTTCTTTTTTTTTTGGAGAGGTTTTCACTATAGGGTGCGTGCGCTCGCCAGACAGAGAGAGACAGAGAGACAGAAAGCGAGAAATCACCCCCTAGGGGGGATGACCATGCCACAATCCCTTCTCCTCCATTCTCCTCTCGTGATCTTGGGCATGCACGCCCACGTGCCCTGCTTGAGTTTTAAGCCATCGGGTCCAGGACACGAACCGCGGTCGACTACGTGGGAGTCCAGCGACATAGCCATTATGCTAACTGCTGGTTCCCAGAAGCCCTGTGCTTTCTGAATGCTCTCTGGGAACACTGGTTTGCTGGCATTTAGACCCCATGCAAGAAGTCCAACCATCTGAGTCTACCATGCTGTGAAAGAGCCAAAACCAGGCACTGGAGAGGTCACTGAAAGGGGCGGTGCTTGGTCAGTCCAGGGGTTAAAGCTATGAATAAAGAGGTCAGCTCAACCTCATCAAGACTTCAGATAAGATCAGCTCTGTCCGACATCTGTAACTATAGCCAGAGAGATTCTGAGCAAGAAAAGAACTGCCTCACTGAGCCCAGGGAACCCAAAGAATCATGAGCAACAATGAAACCTTGTTGTAAGTGACTAAGTTTAGAGGGGGTTTTACTCCATCATAGGAAACTAGAACATGGATTGACCCCATGGCCTAGTAGTTAATGAAACTGGATCCCATATGGATGACTGTAATTTGAATCCCAACTCTGTTGGCTCAAAAAACACACAAGTTTTGCAGGCATGTCCAAAATCCCAGGATGGAGAAATGGTGAAAGGATTGTGGCATGACCAAGTGCCAAACAAGGTGTAGGGGTGCTTTATCTTGTTCCTTTGTCTCTATCTCTATGTCTCTCCCTAGCAAACACACATACCTCTGAAAAAATGAGAGAGGAGAGGGGGAGAGAGAGAGAGAAAAGAGAAAAAAAACCTAAAATACTTACTCTTTCCAGAAGCTCAGCCCAAAGTTAGGTGGGATATCCCTCCCAGCAAAGCATGAGAGAGATTGCCACAGCAGACTTTGTTTTCCCTAGTTATCTTGGGTCCCCTATTGGTCAGCATGTGCCAAGGACCCTGAGGCCATGTCTATCTTGCATACTGCTGCAACTTAGTGCCCAGCACAGTGACTGCCAGTTAGGTGCACGGAGATCTATCTTTGTCTGAATGTAACAGTCACATGGTATTATAATTAGCTGTCTTTCCCTCACTTATGAGCTATATACAGGGCATGATAAAATAGGACAAATAATTATACCTACCCCAGAGGTTTGTTGCAAGATAAAAATGAAATGCTACATGTAAAGTATATTATAGGCCTGGCATATAGTAAGTAAGCAATAAATGCCAGGTGAGGTGTTATGAATCTTCAGTGATGGACACTGGGCCAGATGTGTAATAAGTGCTCATTAAATGTTTGCTGAGCTCAGAAAATCTTAATAAATCAGAACTGACAGAGAATCACCACCAACTGACCCAGAGAAGTCTGGACTCTCTTACCTCATAGGCAGGTCGGAGAGATCACCTAAATGTAAGACTCTAGAGAATGTGGGAAGGGCTATGAAGTGCCCTGGGTACATTGATTTACTTTTCACTCATTCCACATTCAGACCTCTTACTAGAGTGGGATTTAGAAGGTCACAGATGCGAGGGTGATAACATCCCTCCCTTCCCAGAATTGATAGAAATTGACAAGGACAAACAAGGGACAGGGCAAGAAAAGCACAGGCTACAGCAGAAAGAGATTGAAAGATAAATAGGAAATCAAAAGTACAAAAACTAAAATACAAGTGTGATGATCAGAGGAGGCCAGTGCAATGCCAAGCCTGCTTGACTTCTTTCAGCAGGTGTATCTGGCTCCCTGTGAGCAGAAACCAGCCTGAGTGCCTCTGGGGGACCATGCAGGACTACAGAGACAGATACTCATTCTGTTTGTTGGCTGCTTTCTTCAGTTGCCCATAGGCCTGCCAGCTGTGAGCAGCCTGTTCACTCCCCTATTCCTGCCCTATTGGTCTCTCTGACCTGTGTCTCTGACTCATGGCATTTTATTAGCTATGACCCTATTACACCTCCATGACGACGCCTCCTGCTTCCTAACTGCCCACTCCTAGGCAGAGGACCAAGTCACATTACCTATTGGAAGGCACATGCAGGAAGAGTACTGTAGTAAGCTTGCAATAGTGGACAATGGATTAAAGTCTTTGCTCATTACAGTCCTCACAGCTCCAACCATATTGGGATGTACAGTCATGCCCTCTGCACCCTTCAGGAAGAACTAGACAGAAATACCAAAGACACTCTCTTAACCCAAGAATATCTCTGCTCTTTCTCTTCTGTTTTCACTTTCACCTCAGAAGACAGAAGATTCAGATTCAAACATCTTTTATAGATCAACTTTCCCCTGTCCTCCTATAAAAACCAGTGATGGCAATGATGCTGGAGCTTCTTTCTCACCAGGACATCCCTCTTTGACAGTCCCCTGTGGGAATGTAGTTGGTTCATGGACTATTTTCATAGCCCTTGAAGCTCCCATTCGAAAGCCTACCTCTTCTAGTGCTTGTTTATCCCTTTCCACTGTTCTGTCTCAGACTAAGACAAAGGCAATTGGTGTATGAATTACTAAGGCTAGGACCCAGATTTATTTTTTTTCCTATAAATACACTAGATTTTACTTAACAAACATCTAGGTAGTATTTACATTGTACCAGGTATTATTCTTGTACTTTATAAATATTTACACATTTAATCTTTATAATAATTCTATGAAGTGGACATTACTGTTGTTATTTATAATTTTCAGAGGGTGCATGCATTCACCAGAGAGAAACAGAGAGAGAGAAAGAAAGAGAGAGAGAGAGAAAGAGAGAGAGAGTGGAAGGACCTGTTTACGAGGCATGGTCACATGCAATCCCTTCTCCTCCATTTCATCCTGTGGCAATTAGGGGCAGACATGCACATGTGCACATGTTCTTTAAGCCTCCAGGGTCAGGATTTGAACTGCAGTTGGCCATGTGGGATGTAGCTCCCTTCCATCAGGCCACAGAGTCAGCCCAAGTATCATTATTATGATCTTTATTTCAGGATATTATCCCTCTAACAAAATCAAGTGATGAAAAGGTGACAGTCATACAGCAAGTAAGTGGCAAAATTAGGCTTGCCGTATTTAGTCATTTGACTTTGTTTACAACATATAACTTCTTAGTATAAGTACTTCCCGTATAATATTCATTGTTCATCCAAAACTCAAAATTAGCCATGCATTCTGTGTTTTATTATGCAACTCTAAGCAAAATAGAATTGCATGGAAGAAATCTGCTGCTTAAGCCATACCCTTCCTATCCCCTCCTGAATCATGAGATGCCGTGTGGATTTTCAAGTTTTAATTCTCACTCAGGAAGCTTAGCCAACCTCCGTTGCAGGGCGATTCCCCCATCACTTGCTCGTACTTGCTCTCACACTCCGTATGGTGCGGTTGTGGGCAATGCTCTCACCGATGTGGGAGCTGTCCTCTGGTATTTTATGAATGGACATTTATAAAGAAAATGCAGAAGTGATACTGCCCCTTACCTTTTTTTTTTTTTTTTTATTCGAAGCTTCCTTTTCACAGGGGTATAGGAAAATGGAACTCACAAATAAGAGAAAGGAGAAAAAAATTGCTCTCATCTAAGCAAGTCTTTCTCAAGCCTTTAGAACAGAAAGGTATGCATTTCTTCACTGAAGGAGGATGAGTTAGTGACATTTTCTCATTTTCCTGCATACGATATTCACACTGATTCCAATTATGTGCAATGCAGGTTCCAAAGTTCAGCTTTAAAGGGCCACAGGTTTTCTTCTCAATTGTGCAGAAGCATTTTAAATCATTCCCACCTCATGCCAGCCAAAGTCATTGTTTTCTTTATAGCCAACTTTCTTCTTCTTTTTTTTTTTTTCTCTAAGCACAGCACAAAAGGTGGGAGGTTATTTTAAAGAAAAGCATTTATTTTTAACAATAAAGCAAGATCCATGGAGAAGGAATTAGACAGAGTTAGCTCCTGCAAAATAATAAACAAAAAAAGCATTACACTAAAAAAAATTCTACAGAAAAACTGAGGAGTTGTTGGTTTAAAAAATATAAACTGTACAAAATAAAATGCAACATTTTATTTTTTTCATTTCTAGGCTTTTAGCATTTTTTCTTCAATAGTAAGAGCATGCATATCTCAGCAAGAAATGTAACCTGTAATTTGATAAATATAGGTTCTTTTCTCTCTGTGTGACATTCTTGTTTTTGGAATGCTCTGGTGGTGTAATACATAAGGTAATGGATATCTCGTGAGGACTTCAGGATAATTCACAATGTTTTGTAATGGTTGGAGCTAACTTTTTTTTTTAAGTTTATTTTTATTTATTTCTTCCATGAGTGAGGGAGAGAGAGAGAGAGAGTGTGTGTGTGTGTCAGCACTCCCAACAGGGTGCCTATTCCTAAGCCAGCCCTGGAGTAAGGGTGCACCCACTTGACAAGCTCAGGGTGTCTGAAAGCGAGCCTGGAACCTTCCCATGTGGGCCGGGCTCACAGACCATTGTGTTTTACCACTGCGCCTCCTCCCCTAGGGGCTAAAATTTTGAGTTAAGCTTTTTATGAAGTTGATTACTTGAGAAGAAATAGAGGGAAAAGGTCTAAGGGTAAAAGGAGTGTGTGTGTGTGTGTGTGTGTGTGTGTGTGTGTGTGTGTATGTGTGTCTGTGTATGTATTGAGGGAAGAGGTGAAGTTTCTTGAGGTGGGATTTCTATTTTTTTAATCAAATTGAATTATTATTATTTTAAGTTTGCTATAGAGCACATGCACGAAAGAGGGGAGGGAGGGAGGGAGCGAGAGAAAGAGAGAGAGAGAGAAAGAGCAGAGAGAGAGAAAGAGAGAGAGAGAGAGAGAGAGAGAGAGAGAAAACAAGCCACTATGTCCAAGACTTGAACCAAGGTCAAACATGTGCAGGTCCAGAGCCTAAACCACCACACCACCTGTTGCTCCAGGACTTCACTTTCTTCCATAAATAGACAATTAATATTAGCCCTGGCAGTGAGCACATTTTACTTGTGGCAACTGAAAATTAGTGTAAAATATGTAATAGAATGATCCTAGTTTCTGGCACATGATGGGCACCCTTCTGTGGGTTAATCAGCTAAACTCTTCATTCCTTTGGTCTAGAAATAAGTGAATAGGTCATCTGCTTGATGGCTGCAGTGGGTAGAATAATGATATTTCTATGCCCTAGTCCCAGAAACCTGTGTCTATGCTATCTTGCATAGCGAGAAAGTTGTGTAGATGCAATTACGTTAAGAATCTTTGGATGGGGGATGATCCTGCATGAGCCAGGTGAGAACAGAGAATGTGCTACAGGAGGAGTCAGGAAGATCAGAGTGAAAGAAGGTGTGAGGACAGATGCTGAGATCCAAGTCAGAGAGAGCTGGAGATGTTCTGCTGTGGGCTTTGAGGTCTAGGAAGACATACAGGCAGCTGCTAGAAGCTGGAGAGGGTCAGGAAACACCTTGTCCTTCAGAGCCTCCAGATAGAACACAGCATGGCTAGCATCATGGCTTCAGCCCAAGCAGACCTATTTCAGATTCTGACTTCCAGAAATGTAAGATGATCCATTTGTGTTGCTTTAAGTCAGCAAGTCTGTGGTAATTTGTTCCATCAGCTATAGGAAACTGTACAGGGGTATTTTCATCCTGTTGTAGGGTGTGTGCACATTAGAAAATCTTCCAGTGGCTGGAGGGACATAGAGCCAATGTAGTTCTCAGAGAGACAGACTAAGATCACATGTTTGTCAAACTCAAACAGCCTCCTTTTGGGTCACCAAGGGAGAGGCCACCATATTGGACCAGAATCTTATTCAAGGCCCTCTGAAGTAGATTCAGGACTCCCGTGGCAACTTCCCAAGGAACTCCCAGTGACATCCTTGATATTATGGCCCAGCTGTGTGCAGCTGGGCAACGAGAGACAGGGTGGTTGGCAGTAACGATAATCCACACTGGCATTGCCTGCCTGTGTCTCTCTATCCTTCCCTCCCCCCTTCCTGCTTTATTCCTTCCTTCCTTCTTCCTTCCTTCTTTTCTACTTTGTATTTCCTGGCAACTAATTAGCAATCCGTGTGGTCTCAGCATGACGTCAGTCCTTTGTCACAACACAGTGTACACGTGTCTGCGCTGGAACAGACATGCCCGGTCTACCGACTCAAGTATATCATTTTGCCACACAAACAATGCATACAAAAGGTGGCATATATAGTTACTGTAAGAGAGGGTCCTCAATAGATCTGTATTCTGGACTCACACCTACACCTGTAGACAAGCATTACTTAAATCGAGATTCAATAGCATTCCTGTTCCAGTTTTAGGGAAGCTCCTTCAGTACACAATATTGCTCTTACACTTGGGGGAAGAAAGTGTTGGTGTGAGTGGTTTGAACACTCCAAATCAGGAGTTATCTGGATGCCAAAAGCTAAAATACTTCTTTGAAAGCAACAGTGGAAATTGCTTTTATGTTGATGATTTCAAGAGGCGCCTTCCTTGGTGAGAGCACATGTTGGTTGGCTCATAGTGACTAGAGGGTCTCCTTCCATTTCTGATTGGTTTCCCTTCTGGGTGGACCAGGACTGAAGGAGGTCTCATAGGCTGGGTGGCACCTTAGGAATGATCTGTTATATCTCATGGAGGAAACCTAGATTGTTCTTTTCAGCAACAATACGTGGCTTAAGATAGAGGAATGAATTTTAAGTAAATAAAAGAGAAAGTGCAAAAGAGTGGGAGTTGTGGAATTAGGAACATATGGAGAGACATCTGACTTACTGGGTGCTATTTAAACTACTTAGGCACATCTAGAGACCAGACCCAGAGCTATAGGAGACAATCGGAACTACGATGCTAATCATGGCTATCCGTTGTTGAGCACTTCCGGGTAATGACCCTTTAAGTTTCTCAGAACCTCTGTGAGGATAACTCATAGGACCATCTTTAACCATATTTTGTAGGCCAGGGAAGCGAGGCACAGAGAACCTGATTAATGAGCTCAAGGCCACACAGCAGATGATAAAGCCTATGTCTGTTGCCCCTGCTTGTCATGGACTCATGTTGCCCTAAAGCTGCTTTGAGAAGTTTCCCAGAATGGTTCTTTTTTCCCATTCCTATCTCAAATCATGTCTGGGGTGTTTTTACCTGGGCCACCATCTCCCTCACCATGTCAGAACCCTGGGATCTGTTCCTCTGGACTGGGTACTTGCATGAGCTCCCTGGTCCCCCTAGGGATGCTTACTTTCTGTCTTCACCAGCTCTTGGGAGCCTATGTTCCTATGGATAAGATGAGCCATGTGCCAGCTCCAGCCTTGTGGCTCCTCTTAACTCAAGGCCCAAGATGGGCGTGGATCCAGGCCAAGGAGTTGGGAAAGGGATTTTCTCTTCTTAGGTGCTGAACTAATAGTGCCAGGAATGTGAATTAGGGAGACAGAGAGAAAGGAAGGAATGTGTACTTCAGTGTGGTCTAGAGCTGAGTGAGATGATGGTCTATAGACTGTTGATACTTTTTAGAGCACAGATTTTGAGGTGGAGTGGAGGGATAGTAAAATCACTGCTCATTGCATACCCGTGAGAAGGTCAGGCAGGGAGGGACCAGAAAAGAAACCAGAGGGCCGAATGCATAAACTCCTTCTTCTCAGAAGGCTGGTTATAAAGTTAATGATGTAAGAGCTGCCTTTTTCTATCTAAATGAATCAGGAACATGAGTTTAATAAACACAAATTGATCACTATGCTATGCTACTTACTGGGGGAAAGTTCTATCCAGTTAGTGTCTTTTTCCATATTTGTGCAGCACCTAGCTCAAGGGTTATTTTGAGAATGAAACAAGATGACTCTTAGTGCCACTAAGTTTGGGTATGGCTTGTTATGTAGCAATGTCCAGTGCAATGGTGATATGAGGATTGACCAATGAGTGAGTCTAACAATCAGAGGGTAGTGACTTCAGGAAGGGGTTGATTTAGTGGCTCAAACAATGTGATTAGGGGTTGTTCCTGTCTCCAAGGGATTTTTCCTCCATCTTTATTCATTATTAGTCATACTGTATGTGATGAGAAATATGTTCTCCAGTAGTTCAGCCCCTGTGGAAAAAAGAGTTTTCTTTCCCAATATTGTAGCGGAGTCCTGGCCTTTACTCTCCGTGGCCAGGAAAACAGAGTAATATATCCAGGCCTGACCAATTACTGTATACTGAGGAGGTCATTCTGTGTCTTGTTTCTACTCAGCTGCCTGGGAAAAAGTTATCCCACCCCATAACAGGAAACACTGATTCCCCAAAAGGAAATTGAGGTGCTGTAATTACTATTATCAGGAAAGCAGACAGCAGATGTTTGGCAAGCAGTTTAGCACAAACTAGTTCAGTCATTATTGCTCAGCATCAGGGTGTTTGTTCCAAGAGTTAAATCACATGTGGTCTTTGACATCAAAGACATTAGCATGGAGGAGATTTGCAATGAAATGATGGTATACCCTAATCTGGTAGGTGCTGTGGTGCACATGCCACAGAGAAGGAGGGTCATGTGGCCTGTGTGGGGGGCATCCCTTCATAATGACAATGTTCTTTATTTTTTTGGAGAGGTTTATGCTATAGGGCGCATGCGCTTGCCAGAAAGACAGAGAGAGACAGAGAGACAGAAAGTGAGAAATCACCCCCCAGAGGGGATGGCCACACCAAAATCCCTTCTCCTCCATTCTCATCTCGGGATCTTGGGCACGCACACACATGCACTTGGCGTGAGTTTAAGTCACTGGGTCTGGGACTTGAACCGCGGTCAGCTACATGGGAGTTCAATGACATAGCCATTACGCTAACTGCTGTTCCCCATAATGACAATGTTCTGATTCATGAAAAAAGGCCACACTTTCTCTGCACAGTCCATGCTTTTGGGCTGTCATCTCTCTGATCCAGGTCCTGGATAGGACTTTACAGGGCATAACTTTTGAAGCAATGGAAGTCAGTGTGGCAATACTGAGAAGGATGGCAGACACTGAGAATTGCCTAAGAGTAGGGGAAAATGAATCATCCTTTTGCAAACTCCCCTAATAATAAAATAAATCAGCTGGATTGTTCAGTGATGAACTGCTCTTCTCTCTGGCCAGGGGGGCTCCAAAAGTTATTACTGGCTAACAATAGCTTGTTAAAGTGCTTGGGCACAGAAAAATCAAACTGTACAGGTCCTGGGAGAATCTGATCATATAAAAGTGGAAATCCACTTGAAGTGTGTGCTATTAGTTCTGCTCTGAATATCACCATTATTAACTGGAGGGCTTTAGTGAAATCTCCAACCTGCCAGAATCTCAGTCCTCATCAACTACCCCGGAAAACGACTGAGACAGGTGCTAATTGGTGATTACGGGAAGGATACCTTTGGACTGGAAAAGTGCTCCAGGTGCTGGCTAGTACTAATGACAGCACTCCTCTGCGATGAGGATGCTCTTTGGGTGAAGGGGTTACTCTGCCGTCTTGTGTAGAAATGGCCACGATCTCCTCCCTTCTTCCTCTTGACTGTCCTCTCTCTT
>NW_006159888.1:4041165-4074985 GCF_000334495.1 Tupaia belangeri chinensis
TTTCCCTCTCCTCTCACTGGCTCCCCTCCTCTCTTGAGCTGGGCTGTGTTCAAACTAGAACTTGGTGTGCCTCCTGACCCATCAATTCTGAGTTTGGCTTTGGCGCTCTACTAGCACAAGTTTTGTGACTGACCTGGTCAGGCCACCTAATGTACCTTTTGATATAATTTTCTTCAACCCCAAATTCAAGTGGTGTTTTAATTGACCTCAGGAGGCATTTCCATGTAACCACAGATCGGAAATGGCAGGGTGGTACTAGAAACACAGAAATGTTTCTAGTTCCTGTTTATTCCTTTTCCTTCCTGCCCTGAGACATTATCATTATTCACATTGTTGTTATTTCTGACCGGCTTATGAATGGCAAAGTGCAACACAAAGACAAGGCATCATTATTAATATTGTTTACTATTGCCATTTCCCTCTTAGCATAGCACTTGGCTGGTCTCATTCAGTCATTTACATAATTATTGAATGAGTATGGATGTTTACTTCCATAATAGACAGAGTCTGTGATTAGCAGGATCTTTAGGGCCAGGAAGCCTCACAGGTCACTGTGCTCCTGATAGCCGAGGAAAAGCTTTTAGCTTTCCATCATCAAGTATGGTATTAGCTGTGGACTTGCCATAAATGGCCTATATTATTTGTTTTACTTTTCTTTTTTATCCAACTTATTGAGAGTTTTATCATGATGTGAAATTGCATTAAATGCATTTTCTGTATTTAATAAACAGATCGTACAGTTTTTAGAATATAATTTTTATTCATCATTCTGTTAATATAATGTATTGTATTGATTAATTTGCATATCTTCAAATATTATATCTGGAGAATAAATCCTACTTGATCATGGCATATGAACCTTTTAATGTACAGTTGAATTTGTTTTGTTAGTATTTTGCTGAGAATTGTTGTATATATGTTCATTAGGGATATTGGCCTGTAATTTTCTTTCCTTGTAGTGTCCTTGTCTGGCTTAGGTATCAGATTAACGTTGGCTTTATACAATGATTTTGGAACTGTTCCATTCTCTTTAGTTCTTGGGAAGAGTTTGAGAAAGATGGGCATTAAATGTTTGGAGCATTTATCAGTGGAGCCACCTGGTCCTAGTCTGTCCTTTGTTGAGAAGTATTTGATTACTGAGTCAATCTTCTTACTCATTGTTAGTCTGTTCAGACCTTCTGTTTCTTCATGATTCAGTGTTGATAAAACTATCGGTAACTCCCTGATCTCCAAAGCCTCTGTTCTTATCGTATTGCATGGTAGGTTATATATGCCTATTTCTTCTAGGTTTTTCACCTTGTTGACACACAATTATTTATAATAGTCTCACAATTTGTATTTCAATATTGGTTGTTAAGTATCCTCTTTCATTTATAATTTTATTTATTTGAGTCTTCTCTAATTTTATTACTTACCTTACATAAATATTTCTTCATTTTGTTTATCTTTTTTTTTAATCAGCTCTTTTTTTTTTCCCTTCTCTTTTCCCACAGAAAGCGGGGGGATATCTGCTTGTCAGAGGAGATACAGAGAGTCAGAGAGAGAAGGAAAGTGAGAAAGCACCCCCTATGGGGAATGACCATGTGCAACCCCTTCTCCTCCATTTCTCTCTCTTTTAGGGATTTTGGGAACCCATGTACATGCACTTGGCATGTTTTTCAAGCTAGTGGTTTAATTCCTGGACCTGGTAGCTTAAAAAATGTGCCAGGCCCCTGCGCACATGATCACCCAAATTCTGAAGGGATGTAGAAATGAAGAAAAAAATATGAAGGCATGACCTTATCCTATTGGGAAGTGTTTTCTCTCTCTTTCTGTTGGTCTCTCTCTGAAAAGCATATGTACCCTCTGGAAATTAAAAATAAAAAGCTGAAGTTTACTTTGGTGCAAGAATTTTAAATCCATACATAGTTTTTCCATAATACTCATTTTTTTTTTTTTTTGGAGAGGTTTTTGCTATAGGGTGCGTGCGCTCGCCAGACAGACAGAGAGAGAGACAGAGAGACAGAAAGCAGGAAATCACCCCCCAGGGGGGATGGCCACGTCACAATCCCTTCTCCTCCATTCTCCTCTTGGGATCTTGGGCACGCATGCACACGCGCCCGGCGTGAGTTTAAGCCACCGGGTCCGGGACTCCAACTGCGGGCGACTACATGGGAGTCCAGCGACATAGCCATTACACTAACTGCTGGTCCCCATAATACTCATTTTCCAAAACCTTTCTGAAGAGCCATTATACACTCATTTACTTTCTTAGCTACCTTTCTAATAAACCTAAGTATCTGGCATCAATCCATGCCCAACTAGAACCAGAAAATGGAAGAGATAATTATGTTTTTAGAAGTTTGTTTTACAACACTAAAGGAAGAGAGCTGACAGGAAAGTGAGAAGATAGAATAACCATAAAAAGAAGACACATGAACACAAAATTCATATCAACGACAGTGATTATATTCAGAGGTTTGTCCAGCCACACTGCCAATTCCTTTGATCTTATGGTTATCTGCCTGGGTCTTTCTTCATGCTAGCTGATTCTCTGCAGTGATGTTAGACACATTTCTTTCTTGCAAAATAAATCCTTAGCTGTACTTCCTTTAATGTCTCTGTTTGCCTTCAGGACACTGTTTCAAAATGTACCTGGAATTTTGTTTTATTCAGATATGATGACTCCAACAGATTAGAAAAAGACTTTTATTGGAAAGATGGTTTATTACCATTTCCTTTTTTTAGGAGAGGTTTTTTCGCTATAGGGCGCGTGCACTCACCAGACAGACAGAGAGAGACAGAGAGACAGAAAGTGAGAAATCACCCCCCAGGGGGGATGGTCACACCGCAATTCCTTCTCCTCTATTCTCCTCTCAGGATCTTGGGCACGCACGCACATGTACCTGGCGTGAGTTTTAAGCCACCAGGTCTGGGACTCGAACCGCGGTCGACTGTGTGGGAGTCCAGCGACATAGCCATTACGCTAACTGCTGGTTCCCAATTACCATTTCCAAGAGGAGGGGGCACACGATGAAGGGCCACCAGGAAGCATCAGGGTGGTCATGAGGCAGTAGGACTAAGGGAAAAACAAGGTCAGGATCCTTTGTGGTCATGAATGAGTGGGTGGGGTCAGCAGATACAGGACTGGATAGTGTGAATCATCCTAACAGGCCCTGAGCTACAGGAGTGATCCCTAGCTTTCTGGTACTTGGCCCTTTCAGTGAAAGTGTATTCGTGTCCTTTAGCAAATTAAAAGAATAATAATAAATAACATTAAATAAATAATTTTTAAAAAAAAAAGTGTAGAATGAAAGGAGGTTAAGTATTGGTTGGTGTGCATATCAAAGACATGCTCAGAGACCAGTAGTTAATAGTTGCTATGAATTAACTAGCTCTTTAAGGAGCCATCTCTCCTGGGTCACTGAGACCTAAAAGCTTTAAAAGTATCAGAAAATACAGAAAACTAAAGCAATTTAAAAACAATGAATAAAGTTACTATCTTGCGTTCTTTGGTTAGGATCTTGTTCACATTCGGCCCTCACACATCTCTTCCAGCCTCATCTACCCTACTCATAGAGCACTCCTGTCCTCTACCTGCTAGAGACCCCCTACCTTTCTATTCCTGTGGCTTTTGCCATGAATGCCATGTTTTGGGAATTCCTTTCCCCATTTTTTCCTTATGAGTCTCAGCTAGAACACTGAGAAAACCTGCTCTAATTCCTGAGACTTTTTGGCACATGTATGAGTACTTTTCTGTTGTCTCCCCTTGGATTTGGTTTATGCCTCAGCGGAAGCGTGTTCGCACTTCATACCTTGTATGCCATTTATTCACGGACGTCTGTGTCTCCACACGTCAGAATAGGAGTCTAAAAGTAAAAACTGTCTTATCCGTCCTTGACTCCTCATTGACTAGCACACGTATTAGAATTCATAGGCATAACCTACTACTGAGTGAACGCAAGGCAGATTTGAACTCTTGCGCAGATGCAAGCAGCCAGAGGAACTTAGACAACTCCCAAAGGTTTTCTGTTAAGGCAAAGCTGTTTGGTTTTACATTAAGATTTTTAAAACTCAGATAAACTCTAATAAAAATAGGATTTATTAGTAAAGCCAAAAATGATACTTAATCTCAGGAGTCTGATTGTTTCTAATTTCAGAAAGCTAATGTTTTGGAATGACGTCTTATTTGCTCCCTGTCTCACAGTTCAACCACAATGTACATGTCTGACTTGAAGGGAAGAAGTGGAGAAGGTTACTGTGTGGATATATTGGAACCAATGCTCTGCTTAGCTTTTTGGTGGACAAAGAACTCTAGAGATTGCCTTCCAGAGGAGGAGAGATGTGGATGTCAGTAGGTCTTTCCCATCACCACTGAAATCATACCTTATAGAGGGAGTCTAAATTTGTCTTTGAAATACTGGAAACGAAGTAATTGACTGTTAGCTTAATTCTTAATTCTTCCCCAGATCTGTCGATGGAATGTCTGTGACTCATAACAATGCCAGGAAGACATTATGCCATTTTTGTGTTTGCTCAAATGGGAGTTTGTTTTCATCCTAGTTTGTATGAGATTTTCTTCCACAGCAGTTAAAAAAATCTCTCTTCACCTAAGGAGCAAATGTTGACCTTGGAGGACCAGAGTGCTCATTCCTATAAAGATGTCAAAGAACCTAACACACACATGCATATATGCATATATTCTATATGTTTTATGTGCACATGTGCATGTATGTATAAATGAACAGAGATGGAGAGAGAGAGAGGGAAAGAAGCAGAATAATTTAAAGCATTTCCAAATAAATCTAGATCCTCTACATTAGCCTGAAGAAACATTATCTGAGATGTCTGAAATGAGGTCTAAAAGAAATTTGAAAACATCGAAAGGGATGTAGGCTGCAGGGCTTGCCTTCTGTGATGAGATTCTCACACATCTCCTTCTCTCCCTCTTTCTCTCTGTCTCTGTTCATATATATGTGTGCACACACATGTGAGGCTAGCCCTGGGCAGATGGAGCGCTCTCTATTGCCAAGAAGGAGGCTGGCTGTCTAGGAGGACCCAGGCTGACTGTGTGGAGCTCACCTTAGGAACTGTGGCATTAGACCCCTCTCCCCAACTTTCCCTAATGTCACACTCCCCAGGCAGGAGCAAATGGCCAATTGTTTTTATGACTGCTCTTCTCTTGATATATTTCTAAGCACAAGTGATTTGTGAGAACAAAAGGAGGTAATTAAGTGTTGGAATAGATTTGATTTATTGTGCACAGGATTATTTTTGACATTTATTGTGTGACTCAAATGCAGTCCAGAGCTGGAAAATATGTGCTCATTACTTTGCATAATGTTCATGTAAGAGAGGGAGACCTGACCGGGGCAAAGGTGACAGACTGGAAGGTTGCCTTCTGGCCCCCCTTCCCCGGGTGCTGCTGTAAGTTTTATCTAACCTCAACATGAGTTCTTCTGAAGAGCCAGGGTCCTTACTTGCTTTCTCCCCACAGACCTCTCTCAGCCCAAATAAAAAACAAAACATTGTTATTACTTTCACCTGAAAAGAATTTTTAAAGTTATAGGGAAAAAAATATCACAAAATAAAAGCAGTATTGAGAATACTTAGATGCTGTTTACCTAGATTAACTTATGTTCACGTTTTGCCGGATCCATTGCTTGCTCATTATGTATCTATCCATCCATTCACCTACTATCTTCTTTCTAATTTGAGCGTAAGTCTTACACCAGCCCTTTTCCCTTAAATACTTCAGTGCACATTTTCTAACAATAAGAATTTGATCTTATGCGATCACAGTGCAGTAATCAAACTTGAATAATGTAACATTGGTGTAGCGTTTTTATCTAACCTATGTTTTGATCTAATTTTGTCATTTGATCCAGTAGTGTCCCTTATAACACTGTTTCCTTCTAGGGGAGTAGTCTGGGGTCAGGATCTAGAATCTGGACCCCAAGATCCAGTCTGAGGTCCGATGCTGCATTTTGTTGCCATCTGTCTCTCTGCCTTCCTTTAATCTTGAACATTTTCAATGTCTTCGACTTCTATGATATTGCTGCTTTAAAGAGTATAGTCTCTTATTTTTGTTTAAATACAGTGTTTCCCGTTCTCTATTTGTGTGATCTTTCTTTATGATTATATTAAAGTTTTGCATTCTTAAAATACCACAGGGTTGATGTCATGTTCTTCCATGTTCTTCTCATGGTATCACTCACACACACACACACACACACACGCACATGTATATAATATATTCACAGTCTCTCATATGTGATGTTCATTTTGATCACCCAATCAAGGAGTTTACCAATTCTTCTACTATAGGAGTATTGTTTTTCCCCTTGGAACAACTAAGGAACAATTTATAAGGAGACATTTTAAGCCCATGAGATATTCTGCTTCTTATCAAACCTTAGCTACTTTTGGCATACATCAATGATTCTTGCCTGCTGCAATCCTTACCGTGCTGGTTGCAAAATGATTTTTTTCAAGTCCAGCACTACTGTCACGTTTAACAGATGAGCCTCTGCATTCTACTGTATGCCTTATGAATTTATTTTTTATTTATCTATCCAATCTATATTGACTAACAAATTCTTATTTTAAATGGTTTATAATTTATTACTGTACTTATTCGATATTCACATTGTCCTGTATTTGACTATGGGGCCTCCTTCAAGTTGGCTCTTATTTTCTGATAGTATGCCGTCATAATTTTTTCTTCTTGTTTTGGAGAGGTTTTTGCTATAGGGCGTGTGCGCTCACCAGAAAGGCAGAGAGAGACAGAAAGCGAGAAATCACCCCCCAGGGAAGATGGCCACACAGTCCCTTCTCCTCCACTCTCCTCTCGGGATCTTGGGCATGCACACACATGCACTTGGCATGAGTTTAAGCTGCTTAGTCCAGGACTCAAACCACGGTTGACTACATGGGAGTCCAGTGACGTAGCCATTACAACCGCTATAGCCCCCCTTCATAATTATTTTCTAAACACTTCTTACTTCTCACATATGAAATGCAATCAATTCAGCCATAGAATCAGCCATTTGTCCTTTGAGCTTGTTTCATTTTAAAGAGAATGATATTAAAGACCAAGATCTGAGTATTATGTGTGCTAGCTGCTATGAGGATGGCTTTGCTTCTTGCTCTATTAGCAGAGATATAAAATAGCTTTGTATTTCATACATATACAAGCACATACTACAAATATGCTTACACATATGTGTATATACATGTAATCTAATTATGCACATGCACTCATCTATACACGTTTTAGAACTCCTGAGTCCACACCAATGTCTTCAGTTCTAACTTATTCCCTTCCGTAGACTGTGCTCCTTCTACATAGAGAATTCTGGGTCCTGGCAGACTCAGTGCATCTTATTTGTTCAGTTGTATGGTAAATATAAAAAAACTCCAGAATGCTTTTCCCATAAAACTAAAATAAACAAACTTACTCAAAAGTTCAGAATGTTTATGCAATGCCCTGTTGATATTAAAGACCAAGATCTGAGTATTATGTGTGCTAGCTGCTATGAGGATGGCTTTGCTTCTTGCTCTATTAGCAGAGATATAAAATAGCTTTGTATTTCATACATATACAAGCACATACTACAAATATGCTTACACATATGTGTATATACATGTAATCTAATTATGCACATGCACTCATCTATACACGTTTTAGAACTCCTGAGTCCACACCAATGTCTTCAGTTCTAACTTATTCCCTTCCGTAGACTGTGCTCCTTCTACATAGAGAATTCTGGGTCCTGGCAGACTCAGTGCATCTTATTTGTTCAGTTGTATGGTAAATATAAAAAAACTCCAGAATGCTTTTCCCATAAAACTAAAATAAACAAACTTACTCAAAAGTTCAGAATGTTTATGCAATGCCCTGTACACACACACACACACACCCTTCCCTGGCTCAGATTAATGATATCAGTCAAATCATAAAACCGACCCTTAGTTACTTGAATTATTTTCTTATTTTCTTACTTTTTTCTCTTTAGCATGTTTAGAATACTCATTGAAATGAATGTAATTAGGTTTATTCATTTCAGTTACTTCTCAGTTTTACTTTTAGTTTTCTTTCCATTCATATTAATTTTATTTTTGTAAATTTATAGACTACTGTCAGGGTTTAAAATGTAATATCACTGCAAAAGTTATACTCAGAAAAGTGTCACTCTGCCCTATATCTTTCTAGATCACAACTCTCCCTGTTGTCTTGTAGGTAACAAATGTGATTTTCTTTTATTGATATTTTTCTGTTTATTCTAAATAAATCCTTTTATCAAGTCTTTCTTCATTCTGAGACACATAAAAGAAAGAAAAGCATCAATATTCCCTGGCAATACTCAACCCTCACAGTGCACCTTGAGGAAGACAATTTCAGCCTGGAGATAATGGGATCTTCACCTGGAAAAGTGTCATTCATCAAGGAATAAGGAGGAGTAGACTTGGTCATCTTCAGTACTTGGTGCTAGGAGGTCAGGAGAAAGAAATGGCCCAGGGCCCTGCCTATCTCTGGAACTAGAAACCTTGCAGACTTGGCCACTCTGAGATTGCAGCCACACCTTAGGAAAACCATGTACAAGGAGTGAAAAATAGAAAAGGTGGACTACTAGAGTGTTATAATGTGGTAACCAAGTTCTATGATGGAAAATCACTAGCTCTGTTTGGAACATATGATACCCTAATACTGTGGAAAAGAGGTTGCTCCTTCAGACTCAACTCACAGCACCCTATAAGCTCTATCTGTAGGGGTGGGGATCCAGTAGGGACAAACAAGACAGCATGATCAACAGACATCCTGGATTACAGTGGTGAAACTGTAGCCTGTGGTGAGTAGCCTGCTAATTACATCCTCTCCCTTGGAAGTGGTAATAGCCAGAGTGAGTTCTTGCACTGAGTGAAGTTTCCAAGGTGCCTTGAAGTTACCCAGTAGGAAGAATCAGAAAAACAGAGAACAACATTCCCCTTGTAGGCTGGGTGGGGCCTCTATGTATCACTGCAGTGCAATGTGATCTCATTTTGTAACAAGGCCAGTGAGTGTTAAGACCAATTTTACAGATGAGAAAGTTTCAGGAATACTGAACATCTTGGTGAGCGTCACATAGTAAATGGCTTCTTACGGTTCTTAACCCCAGGCTTCCTGAACACAAACTGTGTTCTGAAGACAATATAGATGAGGTCAGGGACCAAGCTCCCTTCTGAAGTCCGTAGGTAATTCATGTTACCTCTCTGAGCCTCACTCTCTTCACCTCTCCTATGGAGAGGGATGAATAGAGTTATAACTCTCTTCCAGTTTTGAAATGTAAATTTAACTTGCGTGTATGTGTGTTTGTGCATGCACACATACATGTGCACATACTTTTAGGGGAGATAAACATTTCCTAAAGACAGGATTTCAGTAAAAGAAGTAAAGCAACTCAGATGACTGATGTTCAGGGACAATGTGAGGAAAACATGGGTTATCTGGTGTGTGCGTATTGGGGCCCCCCTGGCCCCAATGTCATGATCAAGAGACAT
The DNA here is from genome assembly GCF_000334495.1 of Tupaia belangeri chinensis. Lineage (NCBI taxonomy): Eukaryota > Metazoa > Chordata > Mammalia > Scandentia > Tupaiidae > Tupaia > Tupaia belangeri. Next base: position 4,050,685 of record NW_006159888.1, read on the forward strand.
AGAGAGTGGTGGAGAGGACCTGGGAGTACTTTGAGAGAAGGTTTATAGGACCAACAGTGGTCCCTGGGCCCAAACATGAATGGAGGGCCCAGCTTCCATGCTGCAGCAGTAGCACAACTCTGCAATGCTGGAGCCATGTGCAAGATTGGAGTTCGGTTCCCAGGCAGAGATGCACATGCTGGGCATGTGTACATGCACCAGTGACTCTGGCCAGGAGGACTGGAGGAAAGATGGTGGCATGAGACTCTGTTGAGGGTGCAATCTCTTTCACTTTCTCTTTCTCATGAGAGAAATATGCAAGTAAACTTAAAGGAAAAAGAAGCATGGCAGGATGGGGACAGCAGGTGATGGCTGAATCCTTGTTGGGATCTCTCTCCACCTAGAGGTTTTTTGTGTGTGCTTCCTCACTTAATTCATACAGAAAATTTATGACCTAGGTAGTAACCATATATGCTACATATGTATAAGCAGGCTGAGCCTCAAGGAGGTGAGTATGTTGGCCATGGCATGCAGCTAGGTGAGGAAGGAGGCAGAATGTCCTGTGAGCCAGTCCTCTGGGCTCAAAAGATGACCTGCCTTGCTGCATGAAGGAAGAAGCAGTGAGAGCCAGCAGCTGATAGGAACCTCCTGTGCTTGTTTTCCTGGCCTCAGAGTTGCTCCCGTGTGGAAGGGGCCCCAGCTCTCACATTAAAGTTAGCCTTCTTTTCTCTGCCCAGTTTTGTGCAGAGTAAAATATGACATTTGGTTAATTAATTTTTCAGATCTACAAGGCTGGTGTAGGAAAGGCTGTAAATTAAACAATTCTCATTTCCATAACATTGCGGTCCAAAGGGTATCGCTCTGTGATGCATCCCTGAAGCAATGATGCGTGGCTTTTATTAAACAAAGGCTCGGATCCAAAAGCCCCTTGCCCCTGCTTTGTGATGAAGTTAGGCATGCGAAACAGAAAAATAATTGGACGTGTTTATCTACTGACTTTTTTTTCTTTTTTAATCTGAATCTACTCAACGGGGCTGTCAAGGACTGTTCCCTAAGATTGTATGGGGGAAAAAAAAAGAAAGATAAAAATTTAAAAGGGCTTTTATTATATAATCTCTATCTCATTCCAAGTAGACACCTCATTCCAAGTAGACAGGACTTGCCACAGTGCATGAGATAGGAGAGAATGAAATAGACATAGTAGCCAGGAATGGGAGGATTCATAGCATGGGATCAAATAAGGAGGGATGGCAGTGAATGACAAGGGAGCCTGATAGAGTACTCAGATGGAGCGAGGTTTGCAAAGGGTTGGATGGCAGTTCAAGAAGCTGGGGACAAGGTAAGAATCACAAAGGGAATGGGATCAGAATTGCAAGGTCTTTGAGAGAATGACTCCTGCACAGTTTTATTGTATTTGGCAAGTCTGTGGTCACAGCAGGCTTGGAATTTGTGTGGTGGATGAGGAGACAGGGCCAAATGTGTCTGTAAAATGGAAGAGCAGAAATAAGCCAAAGTCAGGGGCTCAGACAAGTGAGCTGTGAGGTTAGGCAGATTCCAAAGGTCAAATCAAGGCAAGGAGTGTATGCCTTAGTCATTCCTTGTTAGGGGCAGCAGGATTAGGCTAAGGAAGTCAGGGGTAGACCAGAAGCCTCTGTAAGAGGACAGGAGATGAAAGCAGAGGGGTGGGACCTGGCCAAAGGATAAGCAACCTTATAGCTCCAGCCATATGAATGCAATGGGCAGCACTTGTTGCTCCATTGTGGGGTCAGGGTTGTCCTCTATGCTCGCAGGGCCTGCAGGGATACCTGGCTCTAATGGAAATGCAAAGGTAGGGGCAGAGCAATTCCTGATGTGGAACCTAGCTGAGTGTCCCACATTTATGGAATTTACCATAGTGAGTAGGAACACAAATAATTTAGGGAATACCTAATACATGCAGGTATAATACCAGCTTTGGGGATATAGAAATAAGTAAGATCAGGCTCCTACCCTGCATTAAGGAAATTAAACTTGAACACAAGTAATAGCAATTGTTTTGAATGAACAGGAGAGAGTCATTGCTTCTGCCTCAGGGAGTTGGGGAAAGCTCCTGAGGAGGTATGATATTTGCATTAGATCTGGAAAAATTACAGGCAGATAGGAAGGATATTTCAAACAGGGAAAACTGTGGTGGTACATACCTAGGTTCCAGATACAAATGTGTTCACTAGATTTATTCATGGCAGAAAAACAAAGTAGACATTTTAGGGGAAAAATGTCAACTAGAAATGAAACAGAATGCTCAGTTACCCAAATACTTCTATTAAATGGAGTTTATATTCTTTAAGTGGATTTTTTTCCGAAGTATTTGCTGTAGTTATTTAAATTAATTAAAAATATGGGGAGAAGTTTTCATTGTCAATAACTGAGGGGGGAACCAGCAGTTAGCGTAATGGCTATGTCGCTGGACTCCCACGCAGTCGACCACGGTTCGCTTCCCAGACCCGGTGGCTTGAAACTCACGCCGAGTGCGTGTGCGTGCGTGTACAAGATCCCGAGAGGAGAATGGAGGAGAAGGGATTGCGGTGTGGCCATCCCCCCTGGGGGGTGATTTCTCGCTTTCTGTCTCTATGTCTCTCTCTGTCTGGCGAGCGCAAGTGCCCTATAGCAAAAAAAAACTCTCAAAAAAATAATTGAGGGAATATCAGGTAAAGTACGCTGAAGGGTATGTCTTTTCTGCAGGACTTCTCTGAGTTTTTATTATATTAATATGTATTATGAGTGTCAAAGATGGAGTTTAGTGTTAGCATTTCTCATGTCTATTAGATAATAGCTTTTTTCTTTTCTTTTTTTTCAGCCAAGACATAAATGAAGTATGTGAGGAAACTGTGATTTAAAAATGTTGTGTAATAAGAGTTAACATCGGAGTAGAGGCCAGGTAGTGGCACAGAAATAACAGTACTGGACTCACATAGGAAGAGCCTAGGTTCATGTCCTGGGACCTCCCTATGCACACTGGGTACATACACACATGTGCCTATAATCTGGGCTGACTAAGATGGACTAGATTGTGGTGTGAGGACCCTGCTAGGAGCACTTGCCTCTCTGCATCTCTCTGTTGGTCTGTCTGTCTCTCTGTCATGAAAGAAATAAATGAAGAAAACTGGAGTAGACACATGTACTTTAAGACCCATGTCTCCCTTTAATGTACCTTGCTATTTCTGTATCTGATTGTTGTTTATGTCCTTGGCCACCCTCAAACCTCTGCTGTTCAGTATGGTGGCCATTAGCTACAAACTTCTGTGCTCTTGAAATATTATTGTTAACGGTTGAGATGAACTGTGACTTACCGGAGAGTTATAGGAATATATACATGTCTTGCATTATATTTTCACTGGAGATCACTCTCACAGCTTTCTGAGTGTGGAAATATTATGCATTTGCATGTTCTTCATAATTCTTAAGAGTTTTTTCTTCTCTGACAAAGATAGAGACAGACTTGAGTGGCACCCCAAACGAAATCCTCACACCACAACTTAACCCAGTCTCAGCAACCCTGTTCTCGGGCACAAATGCGAACTCCTAGCATGTCCAGAGAGGTACTGGGATGCAAACCTGGGACCTTTCCCATGTGAGTTCAGTTGTGTTTCTGCTGCAGGACCACCTGGCCTTCATCTGTATATTCTTTTTTGTTTTGCTTTGCTCAAAGCTTTCTCTTTTTCATTAACTAATTAATTCCCCCCACAAGTGAAAGAGACAGAGAGAAACAGACATACAGCATCCCCAGCAGGGTCCTAATGCTGCAATGTACCCCGAGCTTTCAGTCAGCCCACATTTTACCATTGTGCCACTGTCTCGTCTCCTCATCTGTGAATTTTTTATGCTTAACCAATCTCTTGTCATAATAGGTATTCAATGAATGTTTGTCAAATGGGTAAAATGTTTATGGAGTGGATATAAGCAAATGAGTAAATGAAATCCTCTGCTTAAACCACTTGTTGCACTTAAAGTCTGATAAAATAAATTCTTGTTTCTTATTTTCTTACTTTAGGTTTATTTTATTTTATTTTATTTTATTTTATTTTATTTTATTTTATTTTATTTATTTCCAGAGGCTGTATGTGCTTTCCAGCCATAATCCATTTTCTTCTATTTCTGTGTCCCTTCAGAATTTTGGATACACACACACACACACACACACACACACACACACACACTCTATTTTCTAAGCTACTGGGACCAGGATTCAAACCATAGTCAGCCATGTGGGATCCAGCTCCCTGTGAACTATGCATAACCACTGCATTATGGAGCCAACCCTCTTTTCCTCTGTAGAAGTTTTTGCCTTAGAGTACATGTACTCCCCAAAGAGAGAGGGATAGAGACGGTGAGAAATCACCCCCAGATGGGATGGCCACACTGCAATCCTTTCTCCTTCATTCTCCTCCTGGGATCTTGAACATTCATGCACACTCACCTGGTGTGTTTCAAGCCACTAGATCAAGGACTTGACCACAGCCCACATGCCATCTGCTGGCCCCAGGGCTCAGTCCTCTTACTTTATCTTATGAAGGCTGTTTCTGCCTACATATAAATGACCTCTTTCTTATGTAAATATTTTATTTGGATGAATGAAAGTTATTACCTATTTTAACATACTCAGAAAACTGGCTTCCCTAGCAATACAATTTCCTTAAAAAAATTCAGAGTTCTGGGATTATGAAATAATTTGCAATAGTTGAAAACTTGCACGTAGCATCCAACAGCTCATGTGGCCACATGAACTCCTTCACCTCCTGCATTCTCACTTCTGGCCTTGTCCTACTTGTTCCCCTTCCCTCCAGGGAAATGGTTTCCTGATAAATCAGTAACTCCTTGACTTCCAAAGCCTTTTCTTATAGTTCTAGGCTCTTTGAAGCATTTATTTATCTCAAGCAAGTGTTTTATTTCTATAAAACCCCATCCTCCAAATAATAGTTATTGCATTCTGGTCTACCTCCTGCATACACTTTTTCAAGATCCTTTTCTTGACAGGGGAGGGAAAACAGGAAGATATGAAGGCTTTTCTTATTGAATTGAAATGGGAAGTAAGGTGTGAAGTCCTGTAAGGTGTTAAGTACTGTTCTAATTGAATTGGAATAGAATAAAACAAAATACCTTGCTACCCTTGCTCTGGATTTCTGAGTCTTCTTACTTTTTTTTTCAGGGAATTTTATTTTTAAATTAAAAAAATGTATTCAGTATTATTACTAAAAAAATTCAACAGCAAGAGATAGAAAGTGAGAGTGAGAGCGAGTGAGTGAGTCAGTGAGAGAGAGAAAGTGAAAAAGCAAAATGTCGGTTCTAGGACTTAAACCATGGTCAGCCACATGGCAGTCTAACACCTTAACCAACATGTCATCCGTTTACCCCAAGAGGGGACTTTAAAAAGTTTGGGGGAAAATGAAATTAAAATATGCTTATTTTGGCATATAGTTTTTTCATAATATGCATCTTCTTTGAACTTTAAAAAAATCTCTTATATTATTTAATATTTGAAATTTAGGGGCCAGCAGGTGGCATGGTGGTTAAGGCACTGAACTCCCACATGGCCAACCGTGGTTTGAGTTTCAGATCTAATGTCCCCCCCCCCCCCGTATGTGTGTTTTTCTGGTCAAATAATAATAATAATAATATTAAATAAATAAAACTTTTAAAGTATTTGAAATTTAGTATATATTTTTTTCACCCAGATATTCACTGGGTATGCAGATTTTAGTATGTTGTTTAACTTGAGTCATGTAGAAAAGCAAATAAATGCTGGACTGTTGATTTGTGTTGACTAAAGTTTTGTTGCAGATTGTAAAATTGAGCAAATTTGGTCCTATCTCATGAAGAGGTAGAGTCTATTTCTCTACCCTTTGCATCTGGACTGGCCTCCTGACTTGCTTTTGCCAATGGATCATCAGCCACCATGATATAAGGAAAGGTTTGGAAAATAATTACTCAGTGGTATTTGTCTTCTAACTTTGGGTAATATGTTTGTTATTACGAAGTGAAGAAGCCTAAGGAAGCCTTACAGACCATGATAGATATGTTGCCCTGTCACCTCCACTGTTTCAGTCAAATGCAAGACCTGTGGGGACAACCTGGACCATCTACTCACTGGCCAACCCACCAGCTGATGTCTGTCATGGGAGGGAGCCAGAAAAATTGCCCAGAAAATGTAAGCTAAATATATGCTTGTTATTGACTTTACAATTGGGCTATGCAAAGAGGCTGGAAAGGTAGTGCAGAAATTATGAGCAAGGGCTACAAACTTTGGTGGTGGCTAACAAAATGATGGAGAAACCACTTCAGTAGCTAGAAAATGGCAACACACTTGGTATAGTAAAGCAGTTTGTAAACTTGTTGCCTGTAAATTGTGAAATGCTGAATTTTGTCATGCAAAGAAGCTCTCCAGACAGGATGATAAAGTGTCAGTTGGTTGCAACTTGTTTTATAAAGTATTGCAGGAGAGAAGAGCTAAAGAAAGAACTATTTAGTGTGCATACAGAAGTTAGAAGATATACAAAAACACTAATCTCAAATTAACTTTTTTTTTGGGAGGGGGGTGATAGCCATGCAGTCCATCCTCTGTCCTCCTCTCAGGAATTTGGGCATGCATGCACACACACCTAGTGTGAATCTCAAATTAACTTTAAGACCACTTTAACTTTAAGGAGGAATCATATCTCAAACAGTTTCATGTGCTGTTTTCACATGATTAAAGTACAATCTCGTGAATAGAAAATCCACAAACATGGGACCAGCAGATGGCATAATGGTTATGTCTCTGGACTCTCATGTGGTCGAACATGGTTCAAATCCCAGAGCCGCGGGCTTAAACTCACGTCGAGTGCATGTGGGTGCCTGAGATTCCAATAGGAAAATGGAGAGAAGGGATTGCAGCATGGCTATGGCCAACCCCCCCCCTCCCCCCGGTGCTTTCTGTCTCTCTATCTCTCTCTATCCTTCTGGTAAGCACACGTGCCTTATAGCAAAAACCTCTAAAAAAAAAAAAAGAAAGAAAAAGAAAATGCACAAACATTTTAAGGTTATTGTATAACAAAAGGGCCACTAGTTTGGTTATAAAGGAACTGAAAACACTAAAAATACCAAAAGACTTTTGTCACCTAACTTTTCTTTCTTCCTTTTCTTCTTCTCTCTCTTTTTCTTTCTTTTCCTTTCTCTCTTTCTCTCTCTCTCTCGTTTTCTGATCTAAGGACTTTTTCATTTTCACAGTTATTCTCTATCAACACTATTCTTTTCATCTTCCTCAACCCTTGTTAAATTTAGTCTTTTTGATAATACCATTGAGTAGGCATGGGCGATATCTGTTATGGTTTTAATTTGTATTTCCCTAATAATTAGTGATGTTGAATATTTTTTATATCTGTTGGCCAGGGGCCAGATGGTGGCCTGGTGGTTAAGACGACTGGATCCCATGTGGCCAACTTCGTGGTTCAAGTTCTGAACCTAGTAGCTTGAAAGATATGCCAGGCACTAACTGACTAAATGCATACACACATATGTACACCTGTTGGCTATTTATAAATCTTCTTTAGAAAAATGTCTGTTCAGATCTTTTGCTCATTTTTTCCCTTAGGTTCTTGTCATAGTGTGCATACACTCACCAAACAGTCACAGAGAGAAAGAGTGAGAAAACACCCCCCCCCGACTGTGGATGCCCACACTGCAATACCTTCTCCTCCATTCTCTGCCCAGGATTTTGGACATGTACACACATGTGCCTGGCCTGATATTCAAGCCACTGAGTCTGGGACTTGAACCACTGTTGATCATGTGGGAGTCTAGCACCTTAACCATCATACCACTTGCTGGCCTCCTTTTGCTCATTTTTAAATTAGGTCATTTATGGTTTGTTGCTATTGAGTTGTTTGAATTCCGTATGTGTTTGGTAACAACCTCTTATCAAATATACAATGTACAAATATTTTCTCCCATTTTTCAGGTTATCTCTTCACTTTCTTAGTTGTTTCCTTTGCTGTGCAGAAGTGTTTTAGTCTGCTGCAATCCCCTTTGTCTGTTTTTACTTTTGTTTCCTGTGGTTTTTGGTCATAGAAAAAAACATTACCTAGAGAAATCCCAAGTAGTTTTACATTTTCATGTCTTACACTTAAGTATTTATGCACTTTAAGGAGATTTTTGTATATGATGTGAGATAAGGGCCCAATTTCACTACTCTTCTGCATATACATATCCAATTTTCCAAGCACCGTTTGTTGAAGAGAATGTTTCTTCTCCACTGTGTGTTCTTGATGCCCTTGCCAAATATCAGACAACTATAAATACATGGATTTATTCCTGGATTAGCTATTCTCTTTTGTCCATCTATCTGTTTGTTTTTATGCTAGTGCCATAATTAAGATTAGTGTATCTTGGCAACATATTTTGAAATCAGGAATTGTGATGCCTCCAGTTTCGTTTCTCTTGCTTAAGATTGCTTTAGCTATTCAGGGTCTTTTGTGGTTTCTTACGAATTCTAGGATTTTCTTTTTCTACTTCTGCAAACAATACCACTGGAATTTTGATAGAGATTGCATTGAATTGGCAGATAACTTTGAGAAGTATGGACATTTTGTCAATATTAATTCCCCCATTCCATAAACACTGTTTCTTTATTTTCTTTCATTAATATTTTATAGTTTTCAGCTTAAATCTTTCACTTCTTTGATTAAGTTTATTTCTAAGGTTTTTTTTAATGCTATTGGAAAATGCAATTATTTTCTTAATTTTTTTGATAGTTCATTGTTAATGTGTAAAAGCATAATGGATTTTTGTGTGTTGACTTATATTTTCCAACTTTACTAAATTGGCTTATTAGTTCTAACGGTCTTTGGTGGAGACTCGAGAGTTTTCTACACATAAGATAATATTGTCAGTAAACAGAGTAAACAGAAAGAGGCTAAAAGTGAAGAAACAAAAAAAGCCCATGCAAATGGCAACCAAAAGAGAACAGGAGTAACTATTACTTATATTAGACAAAATAGATTTTAAGTAAAAAACTCAAAAGAGACAAAGAAGGTCATTATATACTAATAAAAGGATTAATTTTTCAAGAAAATGCAATGATTTGAAATATGTTTACACCTTTGGGTCAACTCCACAGTCTAGTGGGTAAAAAGTGCCAGACCCCACATGGCCAAGCACAGTTCAAATCCCAGCCCCTCCAGCTTGAGAACACACCGATGCATGTACATGCATGTCCAAAATCAGGGCAGGATGGAGAAGGAAGAGGTATGGAATAGGAGATTGTAGCATGACCATTCCCTAATTGGGTGTGGTTCCTCTCCCTCTCTGTCTTGCCATCTCCCTTTGGCGAGTCTCTATCACTTATCATCTGTATGTGTGTGTGTGTGTATAATATATAAGTATAAAATACACACTCAACATTGGAGTATTAAATATGCAAAACAGATATTTTCAGAACTAAAGGGAGAAATTGATAGCAGTACAATAATAATGGAGGACTTCAATACCCTACTTTCAACAATGAATAGATACATCATCCAAACAAAAAAATCAAAAATGAAAGAGTCAGTTTGAACAAAAAAAGACCAAATGGGCATAACAGACATATAGAACATTTTGTCCATCAGCAAGAGGACACACATTCTTTTAAAGTGTGCATGGGACATTTTTTAAGAGAAATCTTATGTTAGGCTGCAAAATAAGTCTTAACAAATTTAAGAAGACTGAATGATATCAAATATGTTTTCTGACCAAATACTATAAAACTGGAAACCAATAACAGGAGAAAAACTGGAAAATAAGTGGAAATTAAACAATATACTCCTGAAAATAAATGAAGCAAGGAAGAAATAAAAAGATAAGAAAATAAAAAAAACCTTGCTACAAATGAAAATGAAAACACAACATAATGAATGCACAGCACTTACCCACTAAGCTACTATGCTACGGGCCAGCCTGTAAAAAAAAAAAAAAAAGTTGTACTTTTATTTTTCTATAATCTTTTGAAGTTCCCTCATATGAATGACAGCCTGTAGAATACTCCTATAAACAAAAACCATTAGAGTAAAGTGTGTGAAATCTTTGGGACCCTTTTTAAATCTTTAGAGACTTAAGCTTCAACTGAATTCTAAGTTTTCAAAGTTCTGAAATTTTCAGATAGAGAAATATCACCTGGATAAGTTGAAAAACTGAGAAATGTAGTAAGGGTAGAAATATTATACGGCATTCACTTGTCAGAATTTCTTTATTCCTGGTCTCAGAATAGCTTGCTAACTTTGTGTTTTATTCTATACTTTACAGACTTCTTACTTCCTGTCAAACCACATTGACCTTCCAGGTATGGTGTGAGATCTAAATTAAGAAGCTACTCAGAGAAGCCCAAGCATGATAATGGATATTATCCATGGACAAAAACAGTAGCCTGCCTGCTGAGTCAACAGGCACGCTTACAATGGTTTACAAAGAGAACAGGGGAATAATGGGAGATGGAGATGTTACCAAGGCATGTGTTTGACAGGAGCTGAGCTTCCACATAGAAACCTGATGCCGCAATACACAGATGTCTGCCTATACTTGGACTTCCATTTTCGTTTTCCTAACACAAAAGCAAAAACAATAAAACACATACACCAAAACAAGAGAGTTAAGAAAGAGTAGGTGAACTTGCAGCGGAGTCAGAGGGTTCTGGAAATAAAACAGGTAAGAACTCACAGTAGACAATGAAGAAGATTGCTGTTTGGCTCAGTAATACAGAAACAATCCTACGGCATTTCCTTTGTTCCTCTGTAGTGAGGAACAAAACTCAGCTCCAAGGAAAGGGAAAATTTTGCTAATCTCTATGCTAAGTCAATTCTGCACATTCCCTTTCCAGCCATCACTAATATCCACCTCTGCCTAACACACACACACACACACACACACACACACACACACACACACAAGGAGAGTCCCAGAACTTGTTGGAAGACATTTCATCCATGGAACAAGGCTCACAGGACTAGAAGGCTGTGGTATTCTGGTCCTTCATTCAGTCCAACTCTTCTCTTCCACATTCTCTGTTCCTCTTAAGTGTATGCAATAATAGACTTGTGGTCATCCTTCATGGGCTCCAGATCCTTCCATTCCCAACTTCTTTCTGTTTTTCTTTTTTAAAGTTTATTTGTATTTATTTCTTACATGTGAAAGGGAGGGAGGAGAGAAACTCCCTACAGGGTTTTCACACAGATCCATCTCCAGCCTCAGCCAACTTAATTACAGACATGTACACCTGTGCCTGGGATGTATAGGGAGACCACAGGACAGAAACCTGAGACCTTCCCTGTGGCCTCAGCAAGGTGAAATGTCGCATTACCACTGGGCCACCACAGCTGGTCCCAACATCTTATGTCTGTCTAAAAGTAAAGTCTAACATGTAACTATGTTGATGTGCAGGGTTGGGTCACAGGGTAGAGGAAGAGAAAAGAGGCAATAGAGGTGTTAGCCTAAACTTTGTTTCCCAATCCCACCCTCACAGATCTCTGCAATAGTACTACTGGCAGTATGTTGCAACCTCAGAGAACCAAGAGTATTACTCTGACCTCCGATGTCTTCCTTTTATGCTCTAGGCTGTCACTGATTGGTGAGGGTCAGTGATGTGAAGAGTAGCAGGACTTGTGGACTGCTTACCTAATAGCATTCATTCCTTCTGAATTTTAAAAATGCATAGATTACAGAGAGCTATCCTCCACCTGATTCCATGCGCTTCCAGGGAGGGGAACCCTATCTGTAACCCGGGAGTGAAAACTGATTGTTTTAGCCTGGAGGGACTAAACCATTATTTCTCAAACTGTTGCTCCTTTACTAGCATTTTCTGGGAACCAGAAACCCTGGGACAGATCTCCCAAATCCACGGTGTGACAAGTCCTTTGGGTGATTGTGATACATGCTAAAGTCTGAGAACCACTGGTGTAAACTCCTATTCTTGTAAATGATTGGATAAAGCCAGTGGTTCTTCTCAAATGAGGGTGATTTTGTGCCTCCTGTTCATCCGCTGCTATCCCTACAGACATTTAGCATTATCTGGAGACATTTTTGATTCTCCTATCTGGTATCCTATAGGCAGAGGCCATAGATGCTGTAAAACATTCTACAATTAAAAAGATAACCCCACAAAAAATTATGCAGACCAAAGTGTTAGCAGAGCAGAATTCTGGGTTGTGTATAGGCATGTGAAACAACTCTAGAATAAGATGGAAAAGGAAATCTGTGGCACAGTGATATTTTCTAATAAAAACTTTTCAATAAAAATTCCTTTTCTTCGATTAGACATTGTCATGTCCAACAAAGTACATGGCCTAGCTTAGTATTACAAGCTCATGGCTGCACAGAGGAAGGTATGAGGACAAGCCTCCTGGGAGCATGCGGACAACCAGGATTCACATAGGATGTGTGGAGCAGGAGTAGGTAGGGCAGCCTTCTGGTAACTCCTCAGCAAGACAGTCCTTCTAGGTTTCCCCTCCTTGTCTGTCCTGATGGTCACTGATGACCTTTCCTGTCTCACTTTCAGTTGTTCCTTGCACTATTTAGTACCTGACAGAGCAAAGCTGTTCTGTTTTCCTGGTGAAGTTTTTATACATGATGTAGAAGATGAACTAGACCCAGATATAATTATTTTATATCTGCTAGATATAATCATTTTAACTTCTACATAAGTATTGTTTCCAGCCTTTCTTCACCCTAAAGATTTGATAAATAATAATGCCTTGTCAGCTTAAGGTATACTACAGGCATGTTCTGGTCTCAAAAATCATTTTTGTGATCCACCTTAATAGAGCTGCCTTTTGACACTTTTTTGTTAATCCTCTTAGTTTTCTCTAGACTTCAAGACTTTGATATTGATCCAATCCTTAGAACCTCCCAATATCCTTCCCCTGGCCTCTTGAATAACTTCCCACCATATTAGTTGAGAGAGAAAGGCCGTCACACTGGACTCAGTCATTCTAATGACAATTGCTGCATAATTATCCATGTTACACAGAGCCTGCACCCTGGGATATATTGCTCAGCTCTAGTAAGGACCCTGTTTCCAAAGGGCAGCATCAAAATTATGGTTTGATGAAACTAGTGGAGAACAAGCAGGTCCTGTTTTTACATTGGAGCTATTTTTGATATTTTCTTTTTTGAGAATGCTTTGCTTTATAAATGCAAGCATGTGGATCTTGAAAAAAAAAAATCAGTCTGAAGGTTGATGATATAAAATTAGCAAAGCTCAAGTCAGAGAGTGAAGAAAGAATTTTCAAAACTTCTTAGGCTAGAATCTCAGCCAGCAGCAAATCCCCTTGAGGAAGGACTTCATCTTCATCTCCAAGCCATATCTAATTGCCTCTTTGTCATCCTCTGATTAAAACCAGCAGCAATTGGACTGTCTAGGAGCTCTGTACATAACAAGGTTTAGCTACTGGCTTGGCAGAACAGTGTGGTTTTTCAAAGGCTAATAAGGTTGAACTTGGCATCATCTATCACTAATCTGTGGCTTTATTCTTGGCTCTCGTTTCATGTTCTGCCACATTTAATTTACTGCTCTCTTGCTCCAGATGACACTGATGATGTTGAAAGTTGGTGAGGCAGTGGGGGTCACGGGTGGGAAGACTGTGGTTAATAAATGTGGTTCTAGCCGTCTGGTATGTATCTGACCTTCATCTTTCAAATAACCTGTGTAAATCCAGACCAGTCAATAAACCCAGATAGATGGCTATGTTAGGGGCGACAATGAAATTAGGTGAGCAAATTCCGATACAAGGAAAAATGAATGTGTTGGCCTAGTACACACCAACCGGTTCTATAGTTTTTCGTAAGTGACTTCCTTGGATGACGTTGAGTGACTAGCACTGGTTGCTAATGGGAATGGATGGCCCGTTTTCTGATGGCCCGAGATGATAAATAGCTGGTCTGAGATTGTTTTCAGAAGAGGGGTGATAGTGTTACTACTATGAACATTAAGCTATGCGGCAGGTGCATAGCTCTGTAAAATGGGGCAAAAATCTAAAACCCATCTATGCACCATGCCTCAGCTTGATCATAAAGAAAATGTAAGATCCTTATAATTTCTTTTTTTAAGGAGCTTATTTAGTGCACCCTTCCTTCCATATTATGCTTTTCCTTGCTCTTGTGCGATGTCCCAAAAGCTTCTTTGCCAAAGTCCCAAACTGCACTTTCCTGCATAGTTTTTTCAGCATCTTCTTTGCATTGAGTAAAGATTACAAGTTGTATCCCATCTTGTAAAATGATCACCATTGCCTGAGCCAATCCCCATCCTCAGTTGAGATAGATTCAGACAAAGCACATAAAGGGAAGTGGAGAAGAATGTCCCTCATGGTTCTATCCCTTTCCACACCTGTGTTCCCAGTCCTTCTATTGTCTATGAAAACATACTCCCAGTAGGTATTTTACACAAGCTTACAGCTTTATTAATTAAAGTAGTACTTACTGCTATGAAAGATAGCTCCCTAAGTCTCAGAGACCTAACGTAGTAGTTTGTTTTTCACTTACATGAAGTACAAATGGTGGTGGTAGGAGAGAGCTGAAGCTCTGAACTAACAGAAGCTCTGCCATATCTACATGTGGCTTCTAAGATACCAGCAGACAGGGGAAGACAAAGAAAATAGCCCACAGGGATGGATGAAATTACCACCTCTAGGGCTTTTAAACTGTCTGCCCAGGAAGGATGAGAAGCTATTCAGGGAGCAGGGAGGTATGGGCATATGGTACTCATGGAAAAGAGCTCTCTATTGGAAGTCAGAGAGGCTGAGCCTGGCTATGCCACTAACTTAACACGTGGTCTTCCTCGTTTGATTAACTCATCTGCATTCATTTCCATACTGGTAATACACTAGAGTTTAGACTCTCAGGGACACTTCTAGAACCAAAGAGCTATAAACTTACATTAATAGTTAAAAAACAGTGACATATAACTAGGCCATTGGTTTTTGGTTGATGTTGGCCATTGTATGTTTATTCTACATCTAAAACTTGGTCTTGGATGATACTTTGTCCTTACTAAAAACATTTCTGATTCCTTTATATGTATCAGGCATGTGATATCATTTGAGTTTTATATAGTTTGAATGTGGTTTTAGCTTATTTCAATTTATTCATCTGTTTCTTTCTCAGCTTGGTTAATCTCTTGAGGCAAGATATCTATAAAAACTGGTAACGAGCTCCAAAATTTAAAGACTCTCTAATATGAGAAGAAGAACACAGGTAACTACTAATTTGAATGATTTATAACAGGGCAGGGCATATTTTCTCCAGACTGCTATCTTTTCCATCATCACATATTTCTTCTCCTTGCAAATTTAATTCATAAACTGTAGCCACTATCTCCTCACTTCTAAACGCTCATTAAAGTCAGCAATTTATAAAATGTACCCATCACTTGACTGTAATTGTCCTCATTCTACTCTTTTGCCATAAATTGTCAGCTTCATGGAAATGATTCCTGAAATACATATTCTGTCCAAATCGCTCTCATGGATTGTTAAGTATCTAATTGCTTAGTGATTATTTTCAAGTGGATATCCCACAAATACTTCACATTCAATGTACTAACCACAAAACTGGCATTAATTTATTTATGTTAATTAATTCCAGAAATTCTCAGTATAGTTTCCTGCTTTGAGCTATGAAGCCATAACTAGGATTAGACTTACCCTTCCACTATTAAATTAAAAAGCAGAAGGAAAATAACCTAAAAATATGCCAGGTGTTACCTGAATGTGATCACAGGAAAAAGAGAAACCAATGAGATCAGCTCTAAGAATACCCCACCTATGTCGCTGGACTCCCATGTAGTTGACTGCAGTTCGAGTCCTGGACCCGGTGGCTTAAACTCACGCTGGGCGCGTGTGCGTGCGTGCCCAAGATCCCGAGAGGAGAATGGAGGAGAAGGGATTGTGGCATGGCCAACCCCCTGGGGGGTGATTTCTCGCTTTCAGTCTCTCTGTCTCTCTCTGTCTGTCTGGCGAGCGCATGCGCCCAATAGCAAAAAAAAAAAACCTCTCAAAAAAACAAAAAAAGAATACCCTAGCTTTACACTTGAAGAATTTTCTGGGCAATGATCAAGAGAGGAGGACCTCATGCAGAGTAAAGGAGTCTTGCTAATTTGGGTGGGCAAAGAATAGATCCAGGGTGGCTGAGGGGAGAACTTTAGACATCATTTTGAAGAGGCAACATACAACATAATGTCTCACCAAGAAGAAAAAGCTACATTAGAGAAATGTAGGAGAGAAATTGCAAAATGAGCATACTCCATTGGGGGGCTTTCCCCCTCACCATCCTGCCTCTGTTTTTCCTTTTTCCTTTAGTTAAAAAAATTTTTAGAAATATTTTACTATAGGGCATGTGTATTGGACAGAGAGGAAGAATGTGAGAAATCACACCCCAGGAGAATGGTCACATTGCAGTTTCTTCTACACTCTCCTCTCGGGATTTTAGGCGCAAACACTCACACGCACACACACACACATGCACACATGAGCCCAGTGTGATTCTCAAGCCTTCGGATCTGGGATGCGAGCTGCAAAGCTGGCCATGTGGGATTCAATGCCTTAACCTCCATACCACCTTCTGGCTCATCCTCCTTTCTCTCTTTCTCTCTCTCAATCTCTCTCTTTCTTTCTTAGTATCTCTCTGGTGAGCACATGAACTCTCTGACAAAAGGAAAAGCTGCACTCAACATGTTAGGAAATTTTGTGGGATATTTGTCTTTCTTTGCCTTATTCCTTTCCCAGAGCAATTCAGTGTTGTCAGGATGGAGCCACTTGATTCTTGGTTCTCTCCTGGGGTGGAAGAAAAAGAGCTGGATTTATTTGCAAAGTTCTGGCTTGTTTGAGGACTGTCAAAGGGACTGGCTTCTACTTTGCTGACTCAGAGTATGACAGGCATAGTGGCATAGTCTGGATTTCAGGATAAATGCTGCTGAAAGCCGTGTGGGCACTCTGGTGCAACAGAGCAAGGTGACTACAGCTCTGTGGGCTCTGGAGGCAAAAGATTATGGGAAGAGTGGGAGGAGACTTCATGAGGAGACTTCAAAAATGTTTGTGGAAAATGTAATTAAAGTACAGGTTTATATTGGTGCACAAAAGTTTAGAAACTCATGCAGTTTTATTCATAATACACACTTCATATAATTTTTGGAAGACCCCTTCATATAGTAGAGTACTTAAAACTCTGAGAAGATGCAAGGGAAGACTGGAGAAAATTATGACACTGGAGACCATTCCGTGTCCTGGTGGTTAAGGCAGCTGGCTCCCATAGGCCAACTGTGCTATTCAAGTCTTGGACCAACTACTTAAGAAACGTAGCAGGTATGTATCTATGTGTACCCAAAATGCTGAAAGGGTGAGCAATAAAGGAAAATAAATTGAGACATGATCATTTTCAATGGGAGGCATTTTCTCACTTTCCCTTTCTCTCATCTTTCTCTGCTAAATGCAAGTGACTTCTGATAAAATTTAAAAAATAAACAAGTAAAATAAATATTATGACACTGATAGCCTTGGCTAGGGGATGGTTGGAACAAAAACAAATGTACAAGCCCAGGGCAGACACATCTCCGGAAAAGGATTTTAAACATTTATGCTGGGCTTTTCAGTGAAAGTCTTTCTCTGTGTGGAGCCATTCCACAAAATGTCTTTTTCTTCTTCTTCTTCTTCTTCTTCTTCCTCTTCTTCTTCTTCTTCCTTCTTCTTTATATATCTATATCTATATCTATATCTATATCTATATCTATATCTATATCTATATCTATCTCCAGTTTCTAAAGCAAGGTATCTCAAATAAATAGGAAAAATGTATCTCATTCCAAGGATCAAAACATGTCTTCAAAAATTGACCTTGATGGTAAATACAGACTTCTGATTTACTCAACCAAGACTTCATTATGTTATCAAAGCATTTTTTAAATTATTTTTTTTATTTGCTAGAAGACACATCTGCTTACTGAGAGAAACAAGAGAGAGAGAAAGAGAGAGAGAAAGTACTTTCAATGGGGGTGGCCATGCTACAATCCCTTCTTCTCTATTCTCTTTTCGGGATCTTGGACACTATCCACTTGTGTCCAGTGTGTTTCTTAAGTTTCCAGCTCTGTGACCCAAAACTTACTATTGGTCATATGGGATCCAGTCGTCTCAACTACCATGAAACTGACTGGTCCAAGATTTTTGTTAGGTATTAAATGCCTATGTATTTATTTTATTTATTTGTGTATATATTTGAGGCATACAACATGATATTCTGATGTATAGAGAAATGATTACTATAGTAAGATTTACATGCTCGCCCCTTTCTATAGTTACCATTGTGTGTGTGTATTTGGTGTGTATGTGTTAAGAACACCTAAAATCTACTCAGCAATTCTCAGTACACAATATGGTTATGGTTTGGATCATCCTTTGTCCCCCAAAGTTTCATGTTTTGTAATTTTGTCTTAGTGCACAGTGATTGGATATCTCCCAAAAATTCATGTGATGGGATTTGACTGTATTGTAAAAGTATTAAGTGAAAATTTAATTCCTTCATATTGTCCAAGGGTGAGGCTTTTGGGTGTCATAATGTCATTAGAGCAAGGTCTCCATAAGTGAGTTTTGGCTGACAGATAAGCAGAGGGAGTGAGACCAGAATGGTAGGAAGAAAGCCACAGGACACAGACCACACTCTGTCCTGCCTTCTACCACTTTGCGATACCCTTGGACTTTCCATCCACCAGAATTGTGAATTAACTCTAATTCTTCAAAATTCACTAGCTTCCAATTGCTACTAGCAATGCAATGAGAAACTGAGAAAAATATAATATTATTAACTAAAGTCTTTATTCTGTACATTGGATCTCTAGATTTATTTATCCTAATTGCAAATTTGTGTGCCCTAACCTACTTCTCCCATTTATTCCTCCTTTCTACCCTAGGCAACCATTATTCTACTCTCTGATTATATTTGTTGACTTTAGGCTTTAAAAAAAGAATCTGCATATATATGAAATGTAAGCAAGATTATATAGTACTTTTCTTTCTGTGTTTGGCTTATTTAGTCTAGCATAATGTCTTCCAGCTTCATCTGAATAACAGTATCTCCTTTTTAAAAACTGAAACATATCTATCATCTAGAAATTCAGATTGACCCATCAATCTTGCACTTTATCTGCTCATCTGTCAATGGATACTTAGGTTGTTTCCCTATTTTGGCTATTGTGAATAATGCTCCAATAAGCATGGAAGTGTGGTTATCTCCACAAGGCACTAATTTTTATTTTATTTTATTTTAATTTATTTAATACATTCAATCGGTATACATCACTTAGCTTGTAAAGTGAATCTAATAACATGAAGGTGCTAACTTTTATTTCCTTTGCATACTCAACACAAATGGATCACATGGTAGCTCTATTTTTATTGCTTTTAGTAACCTTCATGCTGTTTTCATAATGGCTGAACCAATTCAATGAAGACTTTAAAATTAAGTGAAATCAGGAAAACAATATGTGAACAAAATGTGAATAGCAACAAGGAAATAGGACTTGTAAAAAGGAGCAATAGAGAAATTATTTTATCTTTCCCTTTTCAATTTTTTCTTTCACTCATGCTAGAGCATGTATGAGAGAGAAAGAGAGAGAGAGAGAGAGAGAGAGAGAGAGAGAGAAGTGTCCTCCACCAGCATCTGGTCATGCTGAATTCCCTTTTTCCTGTCCTTCAGCCCATCAGATCTTGGCCAGTATGTTTTAGGCTGACTGACCAGAAATTCAAACTGTGGTTGCCACATGGGATCCAGTGGTCAATATGCATATAAACAGTAATATAAATGAAAAATTAATTAGAGGAGTTTGACAGAAGTTTTGAAAAAAATGAAGAAAAAAATCATTAAACTCAGACATGGGTCACTTGGAATTATTAGGACTGAAGAGTGAGAAATAAAAAGAATTTTTCAGAAAGTGAACAAAGCCTAAGGTTCTGGGGAACACCATAAAAAGGAGCAACTTACACTGAGAAAGAACACAAATGAAAAGGTGAATAAGGGATATTAGAAAAAATAATGATTGAAAATTTAGTGTATTTGATAAAAAATAGGCACTCACAAATCCAAGAATCTCAGTAGACTCTAAATATAATAGACTCAGAGATATCCATACCAAGACATATTATCATCAAACTGTCAACAACCAACGACAGGATCTTGGAAGCAGCAAGAGAGAAGTAACTTGTCACTTACAATATTAACAGTCAATCACTTAGCAGAAACCATAACTACCAGAAGACAGTGGAATAATATATTTTAATCCTAAAAGAAGAAAATGGGCAACCACAATTTTTCTATCTGATAAAAATGTAGTCTTGTTATTTTCCATATTTCTTGTTTTGTTTTTTGATTATAGACATCCTGGTAGGTGTTCAATAATATCTCAAAGTGGTTTCAATTTACATTTCTCTAAAGATTAATGACAGTGAACATATTTTATGTGTTTATTGGATGCATCCATATCTTCTCTGGAGAAATGTCATCTTAGATCTTTGTCCATTTTGTTTTTAATGGATCAGTACAATCGAGGAGTCACTCTGGAAAAATTGAACTATTTCTCATAAAATGAAACTTGTAAGTATCATAGAATCCAGCAACTATACTCTTGGACATCTACCCCAGAAAAATGAAAACCTATGCTCACATAAATGTAGAACATTTCACTGGTTGCCATAGGTTAGAAAGGTGAGTGCCATGGGAGAAGTGTGGTGTGTGTGGTTATAAAAGGACATGTGGAGTCTTGTGGTATTGGAGTTGTTTAGTATCTTTTTTTTTTTTTTTTGGAGAGATTTTCACTATAGGGCGCGTGCACTCGCCAGACAGACAGAGAGAGAGACATAGAGACAGGGGGGATGGTCATGCCGCAATCCCTTCTCCTCCATTCTCCTCTCGGGATCTTGGGCATGCACGCACACGTGCCCGGCGTGAGTTTTAAGCCACCGGGTCCGGGATGTGAACCGTGGTCGACTACGTGGGAGTCCAGCGACATAGCCATTACGCTAACTGCTGGTTCCCTTGTTTAGTATCTTCAGATGGTAGTGAATTTAAACAGGTGAAAATATTACATAAAATTAATACACAAATTAATATAAGTAAACTTGGAAAAATATAAATAGGATAGGTAGATTGCATGAGTGTTGGTATCTTGGTTGCAATATTGTAAAATATTATTGTTTTGTAAAACATTAACTTTGGAGGAATCTGAGAAAGGCATAGAAGAATCTTTTTGGACATCGCAGTTTCAAAATGTTCTTGGAAAAAGGAATTAAAGTATGAGTCAATTTTGGTATGCAAACATTTTGAAATCCATGTATAGTTTTTAAATAATATATATTTCATGAAATTTTTGAAGACTTCTCATCTTTTTATTTAACTTTATTTATTTACTTATTTATCTTAATTTGACCAGAGAGGGACAGAGTGAGAGTGAGAGAGAGAAAGAAAGAAAGTGAGAGAGCAAGCTAGCAGGTCTGGGACTTGAACTTGAACCATGATTAGCCATGTGGGAGTCCAGTGTCCTTAATCACTACAGGCCATCTGGTGGCCCTACATATTATTTCTTATAGCTGCAAGCATGTCAACAATTATTACAAAAGAAATAAATATCAGTAAATAAATGAATAAATATCTGCTTTTTAAAAGATGCAATTAATAAGGAAAGGTACAGATTGGAAAAGTATATGCTCTTAATACATATATCTAACAAAAGATTTGTATCCAGAATATATAAAGGCCTTGAACCATTCAATAAGGGAACAACTATCTTATTATAAGTCATCAGGAACCTTGAATGAATATCACACAAAAGGTATATGAACAGTCAATATAACCATGAAAAATCTATCAACATGATTAGTCATCTGAGAAATGCAAATTAAAACCATGATAGCATACCACTATACAATGACTAAAACTACAAAAAATGACAATAATGCATGTTGGCAAGATTACAGAGCAACTGGAACTCTCGTACATTCCCAGTGGATATTAAAATGGTACAACTATTTTGGGAATCTATTTGACAGATTTAATAAAGTTAAATATACCATTACCCTATCACTTAGCAATTAAAATAGTACCCCCTTATCCACATGAGTATGTTCCTAGTCCCCTCAGTGGATGCCTGAAACCGCGGATAGTACCAAATCCTATATAGATGCTATGTTTTTTCCTGTAGATACAAATCTAGTGACTCCCTTCCATTTCTTGTAAAAAGAGGACGTTACCAAAAAGTGTGAGAAAGAATTTAGAACATTCATAGTGATCGAATTCTAGGAGCTGGAACAGTAAAGAGGCAATGAATTACAGGAGATTAGGAAGTCCTTCCATGGTATGAAAGAAGAAATGGACAAGATAAGAAAGAATCATATGGGACAATTAGAGAAGAAGTCTGTAATACAGGAAATCAAAAACTGTCTCGAAAGTATTAAAAGTCAATTAGACCATGCTGAAGATTGAATCTCTGATGTAGACGATAAAACCTCTGACCTAGAGAAAACCACCAAAAAGATAGAGAAAATAAAAAAAATGAGGATAAGATACGAAAAATACTAGATTCCATTAGACACCCCAAACATGTGAATAATTGGTACCCCAGAAGATGAAAAAACTAATAAGGGCAAGGAAAACCCATTCCATGAAATCTTGGAAGAAAATTTCTCAAGTCTAGAGAGGCACTCAAACATCCAGACCCAAAAAATACAAAGGATTCCAAATAGAATCAACCCACGAAGATCTTCCCCAAGGCACATCTTAACCAGACTGGCAAAGACCACAGATAAAGATAAGATACTAAAACTGGCAAGAGAGAAACAACAAGTGACTTACAAAGGTCACCCTATCAGGCTAACACTGGACTTCTCAACGGAAACAGTGCAAGCAAGAAAAGAATGGGAAGATGTATTGAAAGTGTTAAGAGAGAAACAATTTCAACCAAGATTATTATATCCTGCAAGATTATCCTTCATATGGGAAAAAAGATTAAAATCTTCTAGGACAAACAAAACCTAAAAGAATTTGCCAACACTAGGCCAGCTCTTCAAGAAACTCTGAAGAACGTACTGTTCCAGGAAAACTAAAGAAGTAACAGCCAGAAACAAAGGAATAAAAGGCAACTAAGACAATGGCCAACTTAAACATCGGGACAGGTCTAGTAACATTGATAATAACATTGAATGCTAATGGATTAAATTCTCCAATCAAGAGACACAGACTGAGTGAATGGATTAAAAAACAGAAACCCTCTATCTTTTCCTACGGAAAATCCACTTCATGGATAAAGACATAAATAGACTGAAAGTGAAGGGTTGGTAAAAGGTTTGCCATGCAAATGGGAACCAAAAAAGAGCAGGAGTCATGATACTAATTTCTGACAAAATAAGCTTTAAAACAAAAACTGTTTGAAGAGACAAAGAAGGGCACTATATTGTAGTAAAAGGGTCAATCGAACAAGAAGATATAATGCTTATTAATATCTATGCACCTAACACAGGAGCACCCAAATATGTGAAGGAAAGACTGTTAGATCTAAAAGGGGAGATAGACTGCAACACACTAATTGTTGGAGACCTCAGCACTGTACTCTCCCCTCTGGACAGATCATCTAGACACAAAATAGGTAAAGAGATAAAGTATCTAAATGATACCATAAATCAAATGGACTTAACAGACATCTATAGAACTTTCCATCCAAAAACCATGAGATACATTTTATCTCACCCCAACATGGAACCTTCTCGAAGATGGACCACATCATAGGGCACAAAGCAAGCCTCTAGAGATTCCAAGGCATAGAAACTATATCGAGTATCTTCTCCAACCATGATGGAATTAAACTTGAGTTTAATTGCAAGAGAATTCCTCAAAAATACTTAAATACGTGGATACTAAATAACCTCCTCCTGAATGACTCCACAACTACTGAAAGAATAAAGACTGAAATCAAAACATTCATGGGAGCCAATGACAATGAGGACACAAGTTTCCACAATCTTTGGGACACTGCTAAAGCAGTATAAGAGGGAAGTTCATAGTAATTAGTGCATATAAGAGGAAGATGAAAAGAAGGCAAATGGATCACCTAACATCATGTCTCAGGGAAATGGAAAAGCAACAGCAAAAAGATCCAGAAAAGTCCAGGAGAGTTAAATGAAATAGAAAATAAATGAACTATACAGAAAATAAATGAAAGTAAAAGCTGGATCTTTGAAAAGATAAACAAAATTGATACACCACTGGCGAAACTTAAGAAGAAGAGAGAAAGGAACCAGGTGAATCAGATCTG
>NW_006159888.1:4076827-4093611 GCF_000334495.1 Tupaia belangeri chinensis
CACCTAACCCCAGTCAGAATGACTAAGATTAAAAAAAACAAGAAAGGATAAGTGCTGGTGGTGTTTGGTGAAAGGGAACTCTCTTACACTGCTGGTGGGAATATAATTGGTCCAGCCACTGTGGAGAACAATATAGAGATTCCTCAAAAATCTACAAATAAAACTACCATATGATCCAGCAATCCCACCCTTTGGTACCTACCTGAAGGACAGAAGAATACTTAATTAGAAAAGTGCTTGCACATCGATGTTTATTACGGTACTATTCACAATTGCTAAGTCATGGAAACAACCCAAATGTCCACAAACAGATGAATGGGTAGGAAAAACTGAGGCTCATATACTCAATGGAATACTATTCAGCCATAAAAAAACCAACAAAACCCTGATTTGACAGGAAGTGTATGAATATGGAAGATTTATTGCTGAGTGAAGCAATCCAGGCTATGAAGGAGAGATATCGTATGTCCCCACATAATATATACTGAGTGTCTACACTCTATGACTGAAACTAATTGACTGAAGGATATAGAAACACAGTAAATGGATGAAAATATCAGATATAGTTTTTGTGAAAGAGGAGGGTCTGAGGAAGGACATTTAGAAAAAAAATACAGAGGCAAAGCATTAATGGCACAAAGAAATGTGATATTATCTGTTGAAGATATTTTGTAGTTTTATCAACTGTACTAGGGAGAAATATTCACCTGTTGAAATATCCATTTTGTAAGCCAAATAATAATGTGATTGAATATATAGAAATATTAAATAAAAATAAATTAATTAATTAATAAAAAGAACAAACAAAGGAAAAAGTTGAATTTGTAAACAGCTATAGTAAGAGATTAAGAGAACAACTAATAATAAAATAGGGCATTTTTAATAATATGCCACCATCACAAGTCTTGTATTGGGATGATGGAAAAGTCATTATGTAATTTTTTTTTATGTTTTTTCTATGCAAAGATAGTATTGGGTCATTGTGACTTTTCTAATGACCCAATGCTTTGGGGTTACTATTAAATAGAATAAGGATTAATTAAAAACATGCCCTATGATACCTGGTGAGTCAATCTAATAACCAAGACAGCTACTAAGTGGAAAATGGGTAGGTAGCTTTTACAGTGTGGATATGCTAGACAAAGGGATGACTCATGTCATAGATGGGATGGAGCAGGATGGCACAAGGTTTTATCATGCTACTCAAAATTGTGTGCAATTCAAAATTAATAAATAATTTATTCTGGAATTTTCTGTTTAATAATATTTTCAGACTGTGGTACTATGGATAACTTAAACTGTGACAAGCAAAACCATGGATAAGAGGGAAGTGCTGTACAGGTCTATGAAAGAAATTAAATGTACACCTATGCAAAAACTTGTACTCTAAGTTTTTAATGGGTTAATTTCTAAAAGACAGAATCTGGAAACAATCCAACTGACTATCAACAGATGTGGATAAACCAATCGTGATGTACACACAATAGAATACTGCTTGTCAATAATAAAGAATGAACTCCCGGATACTCACAACATGAATGAATCTCAGACATCCTGAGTGCAAGAAGCCAGATACAAGAGTACATACTGTGTAATTCCATTTATGTGAGTCTTTACACAAACCAAACTGAAACTGTAATGAGAGATGGAGTTCTTGGGGCTGGGTGGGGGCAGGATTGATTGGAAAGGAGACATGGAGATTTTGTAGGGTGATGAAAATGTCTTGATCACAGTGGTGGTTACACAGATGGGTCAAAACTCATCAAGCTGTGCTTTTATAATAAATGCATTTTATTTTATATAGATTATACCTAATAATGTCAATAATAAATTAAAGTTACCATTTCAGGAATGAAAATGAAATGTATAATTTCCCATATCAAGATGGGAGAAAAGGGAAAAATAAATGAACTCATTTCAATAGAGGGCAGAAAAAGAAGAAAACTCAGTTAGCAGCTTGAATTTAAATAGACCTGCTTAAATTCTATGTCTACCACTTCTTATCTTGGGTAAATTACTTAATACATCCAGTTCTGTTTTCTTATCTGCTTTTATAGGTTTAATAATTATACCAACCTTGAGATATTGATTTAAAGATTAAGCAAAATTTTGAACATAAAATGTTTAACATTGAGTATGATGTTAAGAAACTATTTAATAAATCCTAAACATTTTACCCCATACTACAAAATTGAGAATAATAATATTTCTTTAGTATGTTTCCTTTTAATTCTCTCATAGTACTGTGCTTATAATCTTCTTAGAGCTTAACCCAGGTTGCCACTTTGCATTTCTTTGCATGTTAATTTGCTTAACTTCTCAGTCCTTCCCTGGAATGGGCCTGCATTGTACACAATTGTATCCCAGACACCAGCACCAGCTGATGAAGGGTAGGTGCTCATTATTCCTTTGTTAAATGACTGAGTGAAGGCAAGAACACAGAAGAGAGATTCAGAATTTTGAAGAACTTCCATTTTCAATCTCTTTCAGGCTTCCTTACTCTTATTCCTACTGTGGAATGAAAAGACTTTTCCCTTACAAGAAATTTTGGTTTGGGGGAGTACAATCCCTATGGATTTCTGGAAGAAAATGGAGTCTTTTCTTCCACTTTTGCTTCTACGTTGGGTGTCCAGGAAATCCTTGATGTGGAAAGCAGGTGGGACCCACCTGTCATACCAGAGAGTTTCAGAATACCAAGTGCCTTTGGAATGCTCATAAAAATGCACATTACGTGGACCAGCAGTTGGCGTAATGGTTATGTTGCTGGACTCCCATGTAGCTGACCACAGTTCAAGTCCCCGACCCAGTGACTTAAACTCACGCTGGGCGCATGTGTGTGCATGCCCAAGATCCCAGGAGGAGAATGGAGGAGAAAGGATTGTGGCCTGGTTATCCCCCCGGAGCATGATTTCTCGCTTTCTGTCTCTCTGTCTCTCTCTGTCACACCCTTATAGCAAAAACCACTAAAAAATTGCACATGGATTTCAATTCATTTTTGGCACCAAAATATACTTGTGCTTTGATTCCACTTTTCCATTAATTATTTGAATCTCCCTGGTGTCCCTGGATTTTGCAGATCTCTCCGTTCAGGTGTTAGGTTTCTTCATCTCCCTCATATCACTTACATGCTTTGCTACTACCTTCCTGCATAGTCAGAAGTCTTGGGTGAAATTTCTCTTAAGCCTTCCTTTGAATTATTCATAGCACTTATTCCTGTTAAAAACTTATGTGACATATGGAGGGTCTTATAAGTTTAGATCACTCTATATTGTGGCCTCTCCCCTTTTGTTTTATTGTGGAGAAACTCTGGCAGGATTGATTGGAAAGGAGACATGGAGATTTTGTAGGGTGATGAAAATGTCTTGATCACAGTGGTGGTTACACAGATGGGTCAAAACTCATCAAGCTGTGCTTTTATAATAAATGCATTTTATTTTATATAGATTATACCTAATAATGTCAATAATAAATTAAAGTTACCATTTCAGGAATGAAAATGAAATGTATAATTTCCCATATCAAGATGGGAGAAAAGGGAAAAATAAATGAACTCATTTCAATAGAGGGCAGAAAAAGAAGAAAACTCAGTTAGCAGCTTGAATTTAAATAGACCTGCTTAAATTCTATGTCTACCACTTCTTATCTTGGGTAAATTACTTAATACATCCAGTTCTGTTTTCTTATCTGCTTTTATAGGTTTAATAATTATACCAACCTTGAGATATTGATTTAAAGATTAAGCAAAATTTTGAACATAAAATGTTTAACATTGAGTATGATGTTAAGAAACTATTTAATAAATCCTAAACATTTTACCCCATACTACAAAATTGAGAATAATAATATTTCTTTAGTATGTTTCCTTTTAATTCTCTCATAGTACTGTGCTTATAATCTTCTTAGAGCTTAACCCAGGTTGCCACTTTGCATTTCTTTGCATGTTAATTTGCTTAACTTCTCAGTCCTTCCCTGGAATGGGCCTGCATTGTACACAATTGTATCCCAGACACCAGCACCAGCTGATGAAGGGTAGGTGCTCATTATTCCTTTGTTAAATGACTGAGTGAAGGCAAGAACACAGAAGAGAGATTCAGAATTTTGAAGAACTTCCATTTTCAATCTCTTTCAGGCTTCCTTACTCTTATTCCTACTGTGGAATGAAAAGACTTTTCCCTTACAAGAAATTTTGGTTTGGGGGAGTACAATCCCTATGGATTTCTGGAAGAAAATGGAGTCTTTTCTTCCACTTTTGCTTCTACGTTGGGTGTCCAGGAAATCCTTGATGTGGAAAGCAGGTGGGACCCACCTGTCATACCAGAGAGTTTCAGAATACCAAGTGCCTTTGGAATGCTCATAAAAATGCACATTACGTGGACCAGCAGTTGGCGTAATGGTTATGTTGCTGGACTCCCATGTAGCTGACCACAGTTCAAGTCCCCGACCCAGTGACTTAAACTCACGCTGGGCGCATGTGTGTGCATGCCCAAGATCCCAGGAGGAGAATGGAGGAGAAAGGATTGTGGCCTGGTTATCCCCCCGGAGCATGATTTCTCGCTTTCTGTCTCTCTGTCTCTCTCTGTCACACCCTTATAGCAAAAACCACTAAAAAATTGCACATGGATTTCAATTCATTTTTGGCACCAAAATATACTTGTGCTTTGATTCCACTTTTCCATTAATTATTTGAATCTCCCTGGTGTCCCTGGATTTTGCAGATCTCTCCGTTCAGGTGTTAGGTTTCTTCATCTCCCTCATATCACTTACATGCTTTGCTACTACCTTCCTGCATAGTCAGAAGTCTTGGGTGAAATTTCTCTTAAGCCTTCCTTTGAATTATTCATAGCACTTATTCCTGTTAAAAACTTATGTGACATATGGAGGGTCTTATAAGTTTAGATCACTCTATATTGTGTCCTCTCCCCTTTTGTTTTATTGTGGAGAAACTCTCTGAGGAAGGTACAAATGTTGCATCCCATCATACAGCAGAACAGGGACAGAGCCAGAGTAGGGTCCCTGAACCCAGTATACTTAAAATGATATGGGAGTCATTCTTTTGGGCTTAGAATCATTATTAAATAATTGCCTTTTTAATATAGGAACTATGAAGATGGTAGCCTTAGGATAGGTTTAAGTTTAGTATTTTTATCTCCAATATTTATATTCTTCACTGTGCTTAACCTATAGGCATACTGTGGCTAAAGATGCTTCTCCTAAATATTGATGAAGGCATATGAGAACAACAGTCCCATTTTGTTCATATTGGCAATTACGCTTTGGGGGTTCTTTGATTTGCTCTTTAAGTTTAGCCCTCTACAGATACATCTTCTGTCATTCTGACAAATAAAATCTTGTTTTAAGAGGATTTAACATTAAGTTAAATTTTAGTTGTCTCTCTTCTAAAGGCATAGCAGTAGTTACACACATAGATGTGTGCTCTAATTAATTATTACTGGATTGTCCCCTGAATTTATAATGCCTGCCTAGCAGCAGCCTTGGCTCTCACCGAAGTCAACATGATTGCAGAGAATTAGCTTTTATTACACTTGGACCAAACAGAACAGGTTTGAAAGGGTAATTGAAGTCTGCAGAAACCAGACTGTGTATTTTCTCCCTCCTCTCCAGAGATTATCCAATAAAATGGATACCTATTTGGGGCAATAATGGGGAATTGGCAGATCTGCAGCCTCTGTCACTGTAGTCCTCTCAGCCTGGTGGCCAAAGGTCCAGATCTCCTGAGAGAACAGTAATTAAGACCCTCAGAGGCATGAGCAGGCAAGAGCAACAATAGAATTAGGGAGCTCTGTAATTTGGGAGGCCATCAAAATAAAAGGTGATTTTATTTAAATGTGCCAAATTGCCCTAACAAGCTGTTTTTCAATTTCAGCAGCACTCGAAGTTTTATCTCCTTAACTCCATCGAAGGTATTGCATTCTGCCACAGGAATGAAATATTAGCAATAGAAGAACCATTCTAGTTAGTCTCCATTCAACCCCAAACTTTAATAGAAATAACCTGTCGGCTTTGATTGAGTGTGATATCACTATAGGAGCCTTGAATTTAAACTGGGGGATAAAGAAAATTGCATAGTGTGTGAAGTCAGTTTGACTAAAATGGAAATTTTATTTCAGTCCCATCTGGCTGTCAAAAGGCCACTTCTAATACTTTCACAAAGCAATTTACCTTCACAGAAAACAAAAACAAAACCAAAAAGTAGAAACTGAAAATGCAAAAAAAAGTCCAAACAAAATGAAACAAAACCAAACCTGTATCTCCTTTGGAGAGTTTGAATTCATGTGTTCTGCATCATTTCTCAAGGGGCTGGGAGTAAGTACAATTCCCTGAACTTTCCTGGTAGGCTCAGCTCCCTTTTGTTATTAAGTGCATTCTGTTTTCTTGGATTTTAAATCTTTAACGAGAAGAAAAAAAGGAACCCCAAATAGAAACTCCTAAATTATCAGTCAGATATTTGAAGTAAAATGCTTCCCACACTTTCTTCCAGA
This sequence comes from Tupaia belangeri chinensis, assembly GCF_000334495.1. Classification (NCBI taxonomy): domain Eukaryota; kingdom Metazoa; phylum Chordata; class Mammalia; order Scandentia; family Tupaiidae; genus Tupaia; species Tupaia belangeri. The sequence continues at coordinate 4,083,328 of NW_006159888.1, forward strand.
CATTAAGAGAGAATACAGTGCTTACCACGGGCATTTAGCAAAACTGGCAAAATGCACAGACATCCCAGATCTGTTGGTAACTCCAAGGGTCCATTTCACATCAGGGCTGGAAATCCTTCCATGTGCTTCCTGGGGGTAAATTTGATAAAATTGATTCTGCAGAATCTAAAGGGAAATGCCATTTTGGTGACAGTTACATATGAACACAGGTGAGTGTGGGAGCATCAATGTATGTTCAGAAGGTCCAGACAGAATGAATGGGACTATTATAATTATACCTCAGAAGGATTTTAGAGTATTTTTTAAAATTTTAAGTTTTAATTATAATTTTTGATGTACATATCATCAATGTACATCTTTGTGGATTATGGAATAGTTTTTTTAAGACATGCAAACAGTGTACAATAACTAAATCAAGGATATACCTATATTAATCTTTAAGTAATCAACAGTAAACATATTGAATTGTGCATATTCATTAATAGTTTTACTAGACATTTTTTTAAAAATAAGTATTAAATTGTCTGTAGTGTTTACTCTGCTATGGTACACCATTCCATAGTTTTGTCCTCTTATTTCCATGCATTTTCATGTCCATTATAAATTTTCTAATGAGACACCCTCCAACTTCCTCTAGCCTCTCCTGGTATCTATCATGACTATCTCTATTTCTATGCTTTTGAGTCCTTTGGTTTCTTCCACAGAGTGTGGACATTTTTTATATGCTAAGTGAGGACATATGGTATTTGTCTTTCATAGTCTGGCTTATTTCACTTCGCATTATATCTTCTCGGTCCATATTGTCCCAAACGACAGGATTTTGCTGTTCTTTATGACTGACTAGCATTCCATTGTGTATATGTGCCATACTTTGCCAATTAATTTTCCTGTTTTTGGGTACTTGCTTAGATTGATTCCAAGACTTAGCTATCATGAATAAAATTGTGATCAACATAGATGTGCAAATGTAATTCTGACTGATTCCCTGTCCTTTGGGTATAGACCCAATTGGGGGATTAGTAGACGTACAGTTATTTTATCTTTAGGTTTTTGAGGAATATCCGTACTCTTTTTCATGATAGAGCATGTGTGCTTGTGAGAGAATGAGAGAGAGAGAAAGAGATAAAGACAAAGAGAGAGAGAGAAAGAGGAGGTCTGGTCACACTACAATCCCCTTTCTCCAGTCCTCCAGCCCATTGGATCTAGGGCATTTGCAGATTAGCCCAGCCCACTTGGTTCAGGCAGGCTAGACCAGGGATTTGGACTATGGTTGCCCAGTAGATTCAGGCTTCTCTTGAGTAGGTCACTACCACTGGGCCATAGAGCTGGCCCAGCAGTTTAAAAGATTTTTTTTTTCTCCTTATTCATCACAGAGCACACAGTTGTGTATATGAGAGAAAGAGGAACTGCTTCTACAAGTCCTGGTCATGCCATGATCCCCTTCTTCCAACTCTCCAGCCCATCTGGTTTTATGTACTTACTCGTGTGCCCAACATGCCTCAGGCTATCTGAGCTGAGGATTTGAACCCTAGTTATCTTGTGGGATCTGGCTTTTCTTGAGTAGCACATTACCACTGTGCCATGGAATGGCCCAGAAAGATTTTTTAAAAGACATTTGTTCCATTTTTTGGTTGGGTATTATTTGATGCTTTATTCTAATGTTCATTAAAAGTCCATGAAAAAGTAGGATGAATTTGTTGGGACTCAGAAAGAAATACTCTAAAGACAGGCTTTTTGAAATTTTGAATTGGAGAAACAGTCTCAGAATCAAAGTCTCTCTGACCTTTCACACCCATGATGTCTAGATTATCTTTGATCCTTTCTTAGACTATAGAATGGACCTACCAAATGTGGTATTATCTGTTGAAGATATTTTGTAGTTTTATCAACTGTACTCTGGAGAAATGTTCACTTGTTGAAATATCCATTTTGTAAGCCAAATAATAATGTGATTGAATGTATAAAAGAAAATAAAATGAGAAAATAAAAAAAAAATAGTTGCCTTCATCCCCTCCTGAAGTTTCATTAACAAAGCTCAATTCTTGAAGGAAGAATGTTGACACACTTGACAGAGTATGTCATGAGCTGTAGCCTGTTTTCCAGGCCCATTCAGCTCCCATGGAGAATAATCACTCACTATTTTTTGAGTATTGGACTCATCCTTTCTCACTAAAAGCATTTCTGAAATCCCAGAGAAAAAAGGGCTCAGACTGTCCAAGCTTCAGTAATTTGCTGTGATTTCCTTTCTCTTTTCCTTTAGGTTTTTTATTTTCTTTAATTTTTTCTATAGTTGCATATACTAGCCAGAGGGAGAAAGAGAGAATGGAAAAGTAAGAAAGCACCCCTCACAGGATGTCTGTGCTGCAATCTCTTCTCTTCCATTCTCCTTTTAGGATTTTGGGCAGGCATGAATGCCCATGTACTTTCTGTGTTTTTCAAGCCACTGGGTCTAGGACTCAAACCATGTATTTAGCATATGGGATCCAGCAACCTTTACAACCATGCCAGTGGCTGGCCCTCCTTTTTCATGCTCAAAAAAATATATATTTATATTTTATTTTGTATTTGTATTCTTTTTGTTTAACTATGGAGCACCAAAATAGTAAAGACTAAGTGCAAAACCTGGTTTTAGTCCTGAGTTCCTAGACTTGCCACAAACAATAGAAGAGAGGCCTTCAATGAAGCTCCTACAATTCCAGGTTCTGAGGTCCTTCTTGCATACTAGAGCTATCACCGCATTTCCCGCCATGAGGGCTCAAGTGAGCAGTACCCTAGGTCTTGCCAAGGCCAAAACAGTATCTCTCCTAGTTTCTTTGGCTTTCATAAAGCATTTTCTTTTTTTTAAATAAAGCTTATTTATTTCTTCCATGAGCAAGAGAGACAAAAGAGAAAAAGAGAAAGTCAGAGAGAGACGGGCACCTACAACAGGGTCCTCATGCCCTGATAGAACCCTAGCCCCAGTCAGTCCTGGACCATGGGCACACATGGGTCCCATATATTCAGAGAGGTCTTCAGATACAAGCTAAGAACCTTCACATGTGGGTCAGCCTCATAGAGTATCACATTACCACTGCACCTTTATCTGGCCCCCTTGCACAGCTCTTTATGAGGCCTGTAAATTTTTTTTATAGCAATAATAGGGCAAACTCCTTTAATACTTTGTCCTCCAGACTTTGTGTTATTTATCAATCAACCCGGAAGAGACCGTGGGTCAAAGAGTGTGTCCTGTCTTTCTCGACCTTTCTGAGAATAGTTACCTGACACAGACTTAGCATCTCAGATCATGGGACATTTTTCTTTCGGCACCAAGTACACTGGTGTTTTCATGGGTCTTAATTTGAGAATGATAAGTATAATCAATACACCAGAGTGAACACCTGAGATGATAGAGGGAGATTTGTCTTTCAATGCTTTCAATGCTCACTCCCAAATAGAAGTTGCTCTCACCTCCCACAATTTATCCATTCATTCATTAGACAATTATGTTCAAAGTACTGACTTAAATTCTGAGGGTAAAATTGAAAGACTCCCTACCTACCCTGACAGGGCTAAATGCAGGGAAGCCAGGGCTCCCTGTCTTCCTGACGCTGTTCCTATAAAAAAATAAGTGCTCTGTATTGTTTTTTGCTAGTCCAAGAGATGAGGCTTATCACAGCTAAGTGGGGCAATTATTTTTACTTGGAAAGGTGCACTTGCTTTATGGAATAAATTCGTTCCAGAAAATTTGTCTATAGAGTGAATCTTGCCTTTTTTCCTGTAACTCTCTCTACAAAATCTGACACGTTTTCTGATGAAAAAAGTCCTTTAAGTTGAAAACATTCAGGGTGTGCAATCTGAGTGCCAGAAGAAAGAGAGGATGGAGAGGAACGTGGTGCAATCCTGCACGCTGGGTTTGTCGGGTCCACACCACAGTTCTTGCCCTGTCTCCTTTGTGGAGCTTTCTCCGTTAAGACTGTTTTTTTCTTGAGAACATGTTTTGCCTTCCGTCTAGTTTTGTTGTTGTCAGATTGTTAGTTTTCTTTCTTTTTTCCCCTCTGACCAGGAATTTCTAACCCTCTAAGTTGCTCTTTTCCTGTTTATCTGGTGAATATAGGGGTGTGGATACAGGGGACCCAATTAGAACACTGTTCTCCACATCCTAACTTCTATGCTTCTTTGGGAACCTATAATTCATGGAGTTCCTTGAAAGTGTATTATTATGATGTTAACTTTTTCTTAAGAACTTCAAAAGCATATTACCAGTTGCCAGATGACCTGGCAGTATGGACAGACTGTATCTAATGAACTGAAGACTTTTTATTATTTTTAAATAAAAGTTTAAAATTTAGAAGACTAAATGCCTTTAAATGATTGCTGTAACAGTCCCATTGTGGCTCCCATTTCGGAACTGCTTGTGGAAGGAGGGAGCGCCAAGCCACTTAACACTAATTCATATATTTCTCCCTATGTCTGAGTGAACAGTAATCCCTCTGAGGGCAGGCATCCCGGCCTGCCTTCCTTTCTTTTTCTCTTTTCTTTTTCTTTCTCTTTTCTTTTTCTTTCTCTTTTCTTTTTCTTTCTCTTTTTTTTCTCCTCTCCTCTCTTTTTCTTTCTTTCTTTTCTTTTCTTTCTTTCTTTCTTTCTTTCTTTCTTTCTTTCTTTCTTTCTTTCTTTCTTTCTTTCTCTTTCTTTCTTTCTTTCTTTTTTTTTCCTCTTTCTTTTTCCTGAGGTTTCTTTCTTTCATGATAGTCAGAGAAGGAGATATACACACACACACACACACACACACACATACACACACACAGGCACCCTCCAAAGGGGCTCGTGCTGTGATAAGCCCCAGTTTTACTAGTCAGCTAGGGTCCCAAGCACCTGTGTGATCAGAACACTGATCTCATGATCTTCCACATGGCTCCAACATCACTTGAGCAGCGCATTACTGCTGTTTCACAGGGCCAGCCAATGCCTCACATTTTCTTAGCATTTCCCACCGAACATGACCTGTGCTGTACACAGAGCAAATGCTTAGCCTTGCATTGATTTCTCATTGACAGTTACTACCATACCTGGCACGAATAACCTCTCATATGTGAGGTGCTCCCACATCTTGGAGTGCCCTGAAGCTGGGGCTTAGCTAATTTTTCCCTGTAGCCTTCATACTCTGCACCACCATAGCAAGGTTTTCGTGGATGGCCAGTGACTGCTTATCTTAATTGTCATGGCTAATTGATTTTGAAGTTACAATGGAAACTACTTATGTCAATACCCCAAAGTTTTGCTCTCAAGGAATGTGCAGGATATATAACCTCTCAGCTTCTCTTTGCTGTTCCCAACAGCTCTGATATATCCCAAGGAACAATCTCAGAGGTCACTTCATCCCTGAAAGTTTTCCTGACTCTTAAATAGTGGTTTTTCTCTCTTTGTTACGCAAACCTTGGTGCAAATTACTTTGATGCCCATTTCTTTTATGAACATAAGAGGAACTCTTGGCACTTAATGAATTGTTTGGGTTCCATCTGCTCACAGCCTCTCTCTCCACACTGGATCCATGGAGAAGAAGGAGTGTGAATACAGGAGACTCTATTAGAACACTGTTCTCCACATCCTAGCTTCTATGCTTTTCTGGGAGTCTATAATTCATGAAGTTCCTTGAAAGTGTATTATTATGATGTTAACTTTTTCTTAAGGGAAAAAGGAAAGAAAAGAAAATTAAACCATGCTCCTATGTAGTTATGTCATGTATCTTTAGTGACACAGACTGAATTCTTCAGCTTGAGGGAACAAATGTTAGAATAATACTGATTTTCAAAACTCCTGGCTATGCCCTCTAGCTGAGTAATCAGAACCTGCTCCATTTCTGGCCCCTGTGGAATGTCTAAGAGGCATGTTATCCTGGAGCATGGTGTGTCCTCCTGGTTGATTCCCTCCCTGCAGCCTGCTGGCCAGCCATGAAGAGATCTCGCTCACCACCCAGAGAGCACTATCATGCTCCAGGTTTCATGTGGCCCTGTCATCATTGAGACTTCCTGTGGACAACCAGTCCTTGCTGTCTTCTCAGGGAGTTGGAAAGCTGTTTTTTCTTTCTCATTCTGTCACAGTTGATCCCCTGAACCTTGAAATAACACTGTATATGTTCTGTGTTGTACGAATTTCCTCATGAAAAAGACTACTTCAGTTTTAATGAGTGGTCCTCCAGCTCAAATCAAAGGCCATGGCAGTAGGGTTGAGCTGCGGCTCAGAGACCGTGGGATCCCCTCCGTGACCCCACCCACCTGGCCCTTAGGTGCTCATGTTGTGCTCTCATCATCTCTGCCTCTAAATCTCTTGTGTGGTATAAAATGATATCTGAATCCCAAATTTAGCTTGTCTGGGGCAAAATTTCTGTAGTGATAACCCAATAGCAATGAAGTAAAAAAGTTAAAATCCGAAGTGGGTAACAATATGGAGCAAAAATGAGATACAGGTCCCTACCGTGGAGTGTGGCATTGTGGCAGGAAGGTTGGCATCATTGCAAAGAATCATCCAGCAGGATGGAGTCAGATGAACACCAGGTCTGGGACAGACACTTCCCAGCTGTGTGACCCGGGTCAAGTTTAACAGCTGAGCCTTGTTGCCTTATCTGAAAGTGAGGATAATAGTCAGCTCCACATATTGTGAGGATGAAAAGAAATGAACATACAGCACCTGTCACATAACAGATACTCAACTAATAGAAGTCCCTCTCTATTCCTTTTGAGAGAACTTAGAGTCGAGTAATTGAGACAGAAGAGCACAATACCTAAATTTCACTAATTAAGATTAAATGAAGTGCTTTAAAAAAGAGGTACAAGGCAGAAAAAATATTCTTCTCTAACTAGGGAGAGATCTAGTGTACCAACTTATTAGCTACATCTGAATTTGGAGAGTCCCTGGCATCTCTCTTTCTTCAAAGAATCATTCAGAAATTTTGCTATTCTTTTTTTTTTTTTGAGAGATTTTTTCACATATTGTGAGGATGAAAAGAAATGAACATACAGCACCTGTCACATAACAGATACTCAACTAATAGAAGTCCCTCTCTATTCCTTTTGAGAGAACTTAGAGTCGAGTAATTGAGACAGAAGAGCACAATACCTAAATTTCACTAATTAAGATTAAATGAAGTGCTTTAAAAAAGAGGTACAAGGCAGAAAAAATATTCTTCTCTAACTAGGGAGAGATCTAGTGTACCAACTTATTAGCTACATCTGAATTTGGAGAGTCCCTGGCATCTCTCTTTCTTCAAAGAATCATTCAGAAATTTTGCTATTCTTTTTTTTTTTTTGAGAGATTTTTTGCTATAGGGCGTGTGTGCTTGCCAAAAAAGATAGAGACAGAGAGACAGAGAGCAGAAATTTTGCTATTTTTTTAACTACTATTCAGGTTTACACAGTGGCAAGAGCTCTTCCTAGAAATCTCTGACTCTGCATTATTTGCAATGAGGCACTCCAAAGCTACAACACCCATAGCTGTGGTTCTGCTCGATTATGCCCCAGCTCTGCTAAGGATCCATCTAGGGCCCCCTGTGTGCTGTTATGACCATTATGACTACCTGCATGCTAATTCGTGACCCATGTGGAATTGGGGGAAGAGACGTTCTGCACAGACTTGGTAAAATGCCTTGGGAAGCCCTAATAGAAGTCATCAAAAGGTTCTATTTGAAGAAAGTAAGGACTAAGAAAGATATTCTTTTGTGCTTTATGGCACATAATATATTTTAAAAGTGATTTTAGAACCATATAATGACTTTTCCCTCCAAGAAATTTATCATGTGTTTGATCATTTATACTCTGTTTAAATGATCTTCACAGGAGTGAAGAATGCTCTAAATGCTGTAAAAATTGCTCAATTTTGGCTGAGTTTCATCCAGAATGATTTATTTTCTTTATTTCTTTGAATAGATGTTTTTTTTCTCAAATTTCTGGTCTGTCATGTACTTTATCGAGTATCCATGAGGTTAAAAAAAAGGGATAGCTGAGAGGTATCGATCGTTCTTGGGTTTGGTATTGCTGGGCTCAACGTTGGACAAAATAGAGAAATGGACTCATGTCAGTGGTTTGAGCTGTCAACAGTGACAACTGTGAGTACCCACATTCTCCTATGAAACAGCTGGTTAGTTAGCACACTAAGGAAGAGATATAAAGGGCCCTAGCCTTGGTGGTGCAAAGAGTAGCATACAGGCCTACAGTGCTAGAAGCCACTTGGCTGCACACCAGATTACATTCAGAGTTGATCTAAAACATACCAGATGCATGTGCCCAAAACTGATTGCCTGGAGAGCTTGGGAAAAAGGATCATGGGTTGATGAGACTGTTGAGGGTGTCTCTGTCTCTTTCTCCCTCTCATGAAATACATAAACACATTTTAAAAAAGGAAAGGGAGAAATACAGAGACTAGACATAGACAAATAAATTGAAATATATTTCTCTAGAGGCTAAGCTTCTGTCTCTCCTAGACAAGAAACTCAAATTATGTCATTTGTATCTTACGTAAAATGAGGAATATATTTTTGATTGTTAGAAATAGCATACAAAGGTTGCTTGAATATGAGGTAAAGGGCAGGGTGCTCCTTAGGCTAATCACAGCAGTGTAAATCCTGCTGGCACATGCACATATCGCAAATATTGCAACAGGATGCAGAGTTGCTGAGATTGGCTGTCTGTCTAAGATGCATCATTACAGTGAACTATATGAAAATTTTAAGCCCCTAACCCCCCATTTCTTCTTAGTTTGATTCTGTTGGAAGAAGTAACCAACCACAGGCCCTGAGTGCTCCCACGCCTTTTGTGGGAGTAGTCCAAAAAGCAAAGCTCTAACTGCTGTCTCCCTTAGCCTTCTCTCAGGCTCATGTTTTCAGTGAGTCTCACTGAAGGACATGGTAATGTCTCTGTTAAAGATCAAGAGCAGGTTTGCTAAGCTCAGTTTTCCTCAGCTGTGATACAAACCCACTGCATGTTTGGCATTCGTCTGGGCCATAATGGGAAAAGGACTCCCACATGGCCAATAATAGTTCTAGTCCCAGACCCAGCAGCTTAAAATTCATGCCAGGCACATGTGCGTGCATGCCCAAAATTCTGAGAGGAGAATGGAGGAGGAGGGATAGCAGCATAGCCATCCCCGCAGTGGAGGTGACTTCTCACTTTATCTCTCTCCATCCTTCTTTGTCTCTCTGGTGAGTACACACACTCTATAGCAAAAATCTTAAAAAACAGCAGCAACAGCAACAACAAACCAGTGAAAAATCTGCTGCTTGCTATGCTGTGAATAATAGAGTTCTCTGTCTCTGATCCAGAACTCTAATGTCTTTTACCAGTATCAATGACCCTATAATAGGCTATTTTTGTTATCTTCTAAGTATGGCAAATTCAAATCCCAGACATGACAGTGTCCAGGTGTAATTATTTTGTTCATCAAATTCTTGGTTTGTTCATCTGCAGAACATAGATAAGAGTAGTGCTGTTGAAGGATTGGTGTGAAAATATAGTGAGTTATTAAATACTAGGTACATGGATCAATTTCTGCTTAGTAGTTGGGTTCTTTTCAAAGTCCTAGCACTGTGTGACATGAATGAGCCCTGAACCATTGCTACTGCATGGCCAGAATCACACTACTTGACAAAGTATTGACTATTTTTTCCCCGTGTTGTCAGTTTCACCCTGCCATTCGGCACTAAATAAAATAGTCTGAGATCAGGTCTGCATTGCATATGTCACTTGTAACCCTGATTGTGTTTAGCATAGTGTCATGAAGATCTTGAGCTCTCAGAAAAGAAGTATTTGAACACTACTTGATGGACATATTCCTCTGTCCTTCAGATAAAACATTTATGCTTTCTTCTCCATAAGACGATTAATACAATAAAATCTGTTTTGCTGGTCTTATTATCTTTTTTAAAAAAATTTTTAGATGCAATTACATAATCAATACATAAAGTGAAGCTAAATCTTATTTATTGGATTCTCTTTTTGTAACAGATATTACTACAGATATCTGATTTTATAGCTGAATAAACAAAGGCTCAGCAATGTTGAGTAAGTTTCCTAAAGCTTCACAGTTACTAAAAGAAAGAGAGGTGGTAAGGTACAAGTCAATCATCCCAATTGTTGAGGTTATCCTAGTGAAAAATATTAGAGAAAGTACTCCAAGTAAGAAGAAAAGGGGAAATGGAAAAGTCATGCATGTTAGTTGTCACTATAAAAAATAGTTGTTCTAGATGAAGATTTCTGATCTTCTACTAAGATGCCAAACCAGAAATAGCAACCACACCATCTTCCTCCTTTTCCCTAC
>NW_006159888.1:4094032-4107560 GCF_000334495.1 Tupaia belangeri chinensis
ACCATCTTCCTCCTTTTGCCTACATTCTAATTCTCCCTTTTCCTAGACACATATGCACAAATATGGACACACACACACACACACACAGACACACACACTAGATGTGGCTCAAAGAGAGACTTCTTTTAACTGCACTTTCTTAATTTCTACATAAATCTTTGCACTGATTTCTTGTCTGTTTTTTCCAAAGGTTAATAGGTATGAAAGGCTGAGTGAGTGTAAAAGTTTAAGGTCATATCCTCTCATACAAACTTCTTCTTTCCCTGTTTCCTCTAAGCTGTTTCCTCTGTCACCCTAGTAAGGACAAACACCAAGAAGGAGGAAACTGAAAACATGAAATATAGAAAACAGTAAGAGAGCAGTCAAATGCAAGGTTAAAAACAAATATAGTCTTGTCAAGTCACTCTCTTTCACACCAAGTTCTACCTCTAGTTGTCTCTGAGGACTCCAATTTGCTTTTGATCAGGGAAGAGAGGCAGATGTAAAACTGCCTCCAGGAGAGTTTTCTGGAGTGTGTTTTACAGAATTACAAAGACCAACTGTGGGGAAAAGTTCTCATGGTCTACAATGTTTGGAAAACCTAGAATCATGCTTTAAATGATATGTTCTTCATGGAGAGTCATATTGCTTGCTATTCATAGTTTTCTTCCAAGTGATTTTATCACTAAAAACTGTTTGAACTAAACTCTCTTAATTTACTTTAAAATGTATTTTAGAGAATGGTGCTTCAATATTTAGAGCACATGAGAACATCATATAGTTACCATGACACCCAAATACCCTCAAATTTAGTGGTATAACAACTGTTAAAGGTCTTTCTGGATCAAGACTTCAGACAGAGCATACTGGCAATGCTTTCTCTCTGCTCTGATATAAAGAGTTTCAGAGGAAAGACTCCAAGTCTGAGAGCTTAATCACCCTGATTACAATGATACATAGAATCACAGCTCACATGTCTAGTGACTAGTGCTGACTGTAGGATAAGACTTCAACTGGAACTGTTGGCCAGAATACCTACATGTAGCCTCTCTAGGTAGTCTATTTTTCTTACTGCATGGGAGCTGAGTTCCAAGGGCAGGAATCCAGATAGAGAGCCATGTAGAAGCCATCTCATGTTTCAGGGCCTTGATTTAGAGGCCTTGTGCTCACCCCTGCTGCATTCTAGTCATCAGGGTAATCACAAAGTCTGCTGAGCTTCAAGGGCTGCGAGAATAAGCTCTACCTATGAATAGAGTTGGGCAAGAAGCTGGGAAAGTTGTAGGACTGAAAATATTGCTGTGATTTAAAAAAGAAAAACAATCTTACTAATTATGTGTAGAGGACTGCATGGATATGCACCCAATAAAAGCAGAAAATTTGGGTAAGAAAGTAGTGGGGGATATGATTAGACAGGGAGATTGGAGTATTCTAATTAGATTATGTAAATCATTCATAGATACATTATGCCATCATACTACACTGTCATGATAAAATTGCTCTACATTCAAGAGTTATAAAATCAGATTAGTAAAAATATCTTTCAAGATCTCTGCATAAGGATCTTTTCATGGTTACACTTAGAGGTTTCATTGTACTATGTTTTGCTAATTATTCGAAACATGGACTTGAAGATATGAGGCAGGGAGTTAAGTGCTGCTGATGACTGTGACATAGCTGGGAAACTGGATCTGTGCCACAACTGCTGACTTATGAAGGGTTTGATAACATCTGTGTTGTATTTAATATAGTATATTGAAGATTAAAATACTTCACAGCTTTATAACTATTATATGACATAAGCTTTTCTCCAGTCTTCAGTAACCTTTGAAAACAGTCATAGTTGACACAGGCCCTCCAGCTTTCACAAACTTCTAAATATGTCTTTATGTTTTAGAGATGATACATACTCCCTAAAAGTCTGATAATACTGGGAAATCCATTTGCTTGAGGCAGGCTTTACCCTCTTTAAATCTAAACTACTAGTGAGCCAGCACGGTCACACTAGACATCAAGGGATCCTTTGAGCACATTGTTATGACCAGAGTCATGAATTGGGAGTGGATCCCCGGGGAAATTGTCAGCCAAGATGAGGAGAAAAATATGTCCCTTCTTTTTTTCACCTAACTCTGTTGATGGAATGGTCCAAGATGGGACTGCTTGTGTTCTGATCTTGTACAGAGTATTTGGTGAAACAGCAACTCCACAGGCATCCATGAGGGACCTGTGTAAGGACCTTGTCACCTGAGAGCAAAAGTGCTGCACTTAAAGTTCACTTTTCATGAGCTTTGGCCAAAAATGACTTGCCCCATTATTCCAAATTCTCTTACAACTAAAAGATCCCTAGACATAATACAATAAGCCAGGACAGAAATGATACATTTCCCACAGCTGAAGCAGACATTTCTCTGAATATTCTATCATGATAGTGTCTACTGGCCTATCAGTGATTAGAGCTGGTATCCTCACCCAACTACATGACACCTCATAAGGTGGGGTCAGATAGGGCTGCTTACTACTCAGTTTTATCCCCCTTGTTCTCGTCTGACCCTATTGTCAGTGCCACATGGGAAACTGCAAATACACGGTCACTTAGACCTCATGTAATACTTCAAAAGAAGAACCGTCTGAAACAAACAAACAAAAATAGAATTCAGAGTTTTATAATTTAATATCTAAAATAATCAGGATATCACTCAATCATTCATCATGCCAAAAACTGGGAAAATCACCAAAAGAAACAAACATCAAGGTCAATGAAAAGTTGAAGATACTTGACAAGGATTTTAAAGCAGCTATCCTAAAATAGCTTCAACAAGCAATTATCATTTTTTTGAAACAAGTGAAAACTTAGAAAAATATCAGCAAAGAAATAGAAATTATAAAAATAAACCAATAGAACTGGCTCCATAGCCTAATAATTAAAGGAGCTGGATCCCATATGATCCCATATGGCTGACCATAGTTTGAATCTTGGCCCCAGTTGCCTAATGAATCACACCAGGATCATGTGTGTGCATGCCCTAAATCTCAATGGGATGAAGAGAGGAATGAGAAAATACAGCATGACCATGCCCCATTAGGGGGTGCTTTCTTTCTCTCTCTCTTTCTCTCTCTGTTTTTCTCTGACAAGCACACATGCCCTCTGGCAATGAAAAGAAATAAGTAAATAAACCAATACACATTATAGATCCAAAAAATAAAATAGCCTCTCACTTCAAAAAACAAAATGAAACAGAGCTTGCTAGATGGGCTCAGTAGTAGAGTAAAGCTGGCAGAACATAAAATCAGTAAACTAGAAGACAGGTCAATAGATTACTCCCAATATAGATAACGTAGAGGAGATGGTAGACTGATAAAAACAAACAAACAAACAAATGAAACAGAGCCTTAGGAACCTGTGGGGAATATCAAAAGATCTAGCGTTTATGACGCTGAATTCCAAGAACTTGACAAAAAGACACAAACCTACAGTTTCAAGAAGTTTCACCAATATCAAGAAGATAAGTCTGAAGATATTTAGGCCAAGACGCACTGTAATTAACTTCTACGTTTTAGGAAAATCCTGAAAATACCCACAGAGAAAAAATGCATTACTTAAAAGGAAATACCAGTTTGAATAACAGTGGATTTTGCACCTGAAATAATGAAGGCCAGTAAGTGGTAGGATATTTTGTTGATTACAGAAGGAAAAAAAACTATCAACTATTAGTTCTTCATCCAATTAGAATACTTGCAGAAATGAAGAGGAAATATAATTCCAGAAAGAAAAGAAGAATGTTGAAATGAATGAACACAGGGGTAACTATAATAGACTATTTTTTTTAATCAGGATTTAATTTGTCATATTTCAGAGTTGAAGCAAAATTTACAAAGCCATTGGATATGATGCTTAATGTATGAAAAGGAAATGGTTAATATGATTATGTTTTTTTAAAATGAAGAGAGTAAAAGGACTTGAACTAGAATTTTTGCACTTCACTTGAAGTGGCAAAATATCAAAACCAGTAGACTATTATAAGAAATGTTTATGTACTGTAATACCTCAATCAACCACTAAGAAAATGATGCAAAGTGACATACTAAATCAACCTGGTTATTCAAAAAATCGATAAAATTGATAAAAGTCTAAAAAGATTGATGAAGAAAAAAAAAAGACACAATTCACCTATATCAAGAATAAAATAGAGGTATAGATGCTACAAAGCAAATATGGAAGCCATGAAGGAGATAATTGGGGATGAATGGGGATGAAGGATGTTACGCTCATAAAATTGGCAACTTAGATGGATTATATTAATTCTTTGAAAATTCACAAAGTACTAAAGAATCAAACTAGATAAAATAGTACCTGAATAGTTATTTTAATCACTAAAGAAATTGAATAAATGAATAAATCTCTAGGCCCAGGTCATTTCATTGTAGAATTAAACAATTTGGGGGGCTAACAGGTGCCGTGGTAAGTAAGGCTGACCACAGTTTGAGACTCAGAACTGTTGGCCTGAATATCATGCCTGGTGCATATGGATTCTTGCCATAATCCCGAAGGGAGGAGAAGAGTTTTTAGCATGACCATTCCCAACCCTGCTGGGGGAGTAATTTCTCAGTTTCCCTCTCTCTGCCTCTCTCTCTCTGGTGAGTACATGTGCCCTATAACAAAAATCTAACAAATAAATAAATAATATAAAAAATTAGACAATATTGTCAGACTTTAAAGAATTAATACCAGAAGCAGAAGATGGGATAAAGGTTATATCACTGGACTCCCACATGACTGACCACGGTTTGAGTCCTGGACCTAGAAGCTTCAAACTCATTCCAGATGCATGTATGTGCATGCCCAAGATTCTGAGAGGAGAATGGAGAAGAAAGGATTGCCGCCTGGCTATCCCCTCTTGGGAATGGTTTCTAGCTTTCTGTCTCTGTGTCTTTCTGGCAAGTGCCCTATAGCAAAACCTTTCTGTCTTAAAAAAAAAAAAAAAAAAAGGAATTAATGCCAATTTTACACTATTTCTTCCAGAAAAGAAAAGGAAACAATCCCCAACAAACTTTATGAAGCTATTACTCTGATAACAAGACCAGACAAAGAAAGTTTAAAAAAGAAAACTGGGGGCCAGCAGTTAGCATAATGGCTATGTTGCTGGACTCCCACGTAGGCAACCGCTGTTCACGTCCCAGACCCGGTAGCTTAAAAATCATGCAGGGCACATGTGTGTGCCCAAGATCCCGAGAGGATAATGGAGGAGAAGGAATTGCAGCATGTCCATCCCCCAGGGGGGGATTTCTTGCTTTCTATCTCTCTGTCTCTCTCTGTCTGGCGAGCGCACATGCCCTATTGCAAAAACCTCTAAATAAATAAATCAAACTGTAGAACAATATTTCTCATAGAGTTAGACAAAAAAAATCAGTATATATTAAAAAAATTACCTTATATAAAAATTAACTCAAATTGGATCATGAACTTAAAACCCAAAACCATTTACAAAGAAAATAGATATAGATGTTCCAGTGCCATCATTAGAGAGTTTTTAGAATGATGCCAAAAGTGAAGAAAGAAACATTAAATACATTTAATATCAGTAATAAAATCTTTTGTTCTGAGGGCCAGACTATGATGTGGTGTTCATTGCAACTGGATCCGACATGACTTACAGCACAGTTTAAGTCCTGGACTTGGCAGCTTGAGAACACGTCAGGTGCATGCGTATGCATGCCTGAAGTCCATAAAGGAGGGAGAAATGGAGGAGAAGGGACTACAGTGTGACCATTCCCAGTGGTGTGTGCTGTCTTCTTGCTCTCTGTCTTTCTTATTTTCTCTGGTGAATGTATGCGCTCTTTGACAAATTTTTAAAAATTATTAATTTTTTTTCCCCTGAGATAAACCCTGTGAAGAGAATAAAAGCACAAGTTACAGACTGGCAGGAAATATTTACAGCCATTTATGTGATAAAGGACTACTATCTTAAATTTATAAAAACTTTCAAATCTTAGTAGTAAAAACAGAAAAAAAAAACAAGCAACAAAATAAATCATTCCATTTAAAGTAAGGAAAAATAATTTCAAGGGACATTTTTACCAAAAATTATGAATAGATGTCAAACATATTGATAGGCAATAGGAAAATACATATTAAAACCATAATAAGGTATCACACATCTATCAGAATGATTAAAATAAAATAAAAAAAAACTACACCATTACTGGCAAAACTGCTGATAAGCTGGGTTAGTCATACATTGCTAGTAAGATGGTACAAACATTCTAGAAAAGAGTTTGACAGTTTCTTGTAAAATTATCAGTTACCACTAACATACAACTCAGCAATGGCAGGCACTTTTGTTCATCAGTCCCAGAGAAATAAAAACTTATGTTCATACAAAAATGTGTACCTGAATGTTTATTGCTACTTAGTTCCTAATAGCTAAGAAAATACCCAGGTGTCCTTCAATGAGTGGATGGTTAAAAAAAAAAATCTGTGGGGAAGCAGAGCTTGAATCTGGCACCTTAGACCACTTGATGCTGAAAGAGAGGCATGGTCTGTGTATATACATGGAATATCGGCACTCCATGGCAGAACAGAACGATTGGAAGGTACACAGCATGGAGAGCTTGGTGATACTGGAGACAGTGGGGAAGGAAAGTGGAAAATGGGGAGAAGAAGGGGGAGAGAATCAAGGGGAAGAAGAAAGAAGCAAAGCATAGTAGGAAACAGATTAGTGACTGCCAGGTGCTAAGAAGGGGGTGGGTTTGGAGGGAGGTGGATGAGGCATAAAAGGACAATGTAAGTCCTCCTTGAGGTGATGGAAGTGATTTATATCCTGACTGTGCCAACATCAATATTCTTATTGACAAGTACTACAGTTTTATAAGATGTTGCTACTGGGGGAACCAGTAAAGAACATGTAGGACTTTTCTTTTTTAAAATTTGCTAGAGGGATGCATGTGCTCACTGGACAGAGACAGAGGCAGAGAGGGAAAGCATAATTCATCCCCCATGGGGGATGGTCATGCCACAATCTCTTCTCTGTTTCTCATTTCAATATTTTGAGTCTGATGTAGTCAGAAAGGTCTCTGATGTGAACCTGTAAACTTCCTAGGGTCAGCCTCACAGAGCATCATGTTTTCCTGCTGCACCATCATCTGGACCCTTCACTAGCAATCTTGGTCTTTTTTTTTTTTTTTTGGAGAGGTTTTTGCTATAGGGTGCGTGCGCTCGCCAGATAGGCATAGAGACATAGACATAGAGACAGAAAGCGAGAAATCAACCCCCAGGGGGATGGTCACACCACAATCTCTTCTCCTCCATTCTCCTCTCGGGATCTTGGTCACTGCACGCACACGCGCCCGGCGTGAGTTCTAAGCCACCGGGTCCGGGACGCGAACCGTGGTCGACTACGTGGGAGTCCAGCGACATAGCCATTACGCTAACTGGTGGTTCCTGCAATCTTGATCTTTAAAGTGCTAGTTATTACCCTCTCCCACTTTTGTATAGTGGAATTAGATTTGCAATCCAGAGTCTCTGCACAGTGGCTTTATCAGGTTCTGCATAGTCTCTGCACAGTGGGCTTTGTCAGGTTCTGTGAGGTTGTGGGATGATATCTCTGTAAATCTTTAAAAACTTGATCTTTGTACAAAAAAGGACCTGCATGTGTGCATATGCGTGTGCATGCTTAGACACAGATAAACACATATATGTATGTATATAAGTACATATAGATGTATATATGTTTGTAGATACACATATGTTTGTTGCAAGTTTTACTGATAGGATATCTCTGGTACATGTAATTATAAAGCATCCAACACTCTCATAAATTTAATATTGCAAATTCTTTAGAATGATTTCTCATTTTTGACAAACTCATCCACAGCCAGCCTATGGTGGCAACTGATGAAAAAATGTGGTTCCCACGTGGTTTTAGTTAGTATTTTCATTTACATTAATGAGGAAGAGAAAAGTGAAAAAATAAAGACATTGGAACTTCAGTCACTCATCAATGGCTTGAACAAGTTATTTTGTGGATTCACATTACCTTCTTTAAATACTTAAAGAATGTTTTCTGGGACCAGCAGTTAGCATAATGGCTATGTTGTTAGACTCCCATGTAGTCGACCGTGGTTCGAGTCCTGGACCCGGTGGCTTAAACTCACGCTGGGCGTGTGTGCGTGCGTGCCCAAGATCCCCAGAGAAGAATGGAGGAGAAGGGATTGCAGTGTGGCCATACCCCCTGGGGGGTGATTTCTCGCTTTCTGTCTCCCTGTCTCTGTCTGTCTGGCGAGCGCATGAGCCCTATGGCAAAAACCTCTCCAAAAAAAAGAATGTTTTCTAAATTTGGTGCTGTTTGCGAGAGCTATTTGGAAGAGATACAGATGTAGCATATGTTAAGGTGTGATATATGTTATTAATTTTTTAATTATTTTCTTTAGCCAGATGGGACTCAGGGAACTTTTATTGTAAAGCATCAGCTATTCAGTATTTCAGATTTGCAGACCAGGCATTTTCTGTTGTAGCTTCTCAGCTCTGCCATTATAGCATGAAGGCAGCCATGGCCAGCATGGGGGTGTTCCAAGCAAGCTTCATATATGAGAACAAGTAGAAGGCTGGATTGGGGTTACAGGCCATGGTGTGTCAAGCCTTGTTCTAGACCAGCAGTGAGCAGATTTTTTCTATAAAAGGTTGGATAGTGAAAAATTTATATAGAGGCCAGCAGGTAGTGTGGTGGCTAAGGCTCTGGTCTCCCATGACTGACTGAGGTTTGAGTTCTGGACCTGGTGACTTCCTTTCTGATTTTCCCTTCCTCTCTACTGTCTCTCTGGTCAAATGAAATAATAATAATAATAAATAAAATTAAATAATTCTGTAAGCATATATATTTTTAAATAAAATATATATTTCTAGAAGATGTATTTTGTTATATTTATAAAATATATATACACAATATATGTATATATGTATACACACATTATATATGTATATTTATATATGTATGTGTGTGTGTATATATATATATATGTGTGTGTGTATGCACACATGTATATAAATACTCTCCAAAAGGTGAGTGCATGCACTAGACAGAGATAGGGAGATAGAAAGAGAAGGAGAGTAAAGCCTAGTCACACTGCAATTCTTTTTACTTCATTTCTTCACCTTATCGGGATTCTTGGCATTTGAACCTCAGTCAGGTGCGTGAGCCCTGGTTTCTTCTGTACAATGCTTAACCACTGCACTATGCAGCCAGCAAGAGAGCAAATATTTTAAGCTTTTGTGGGTTACTTAAAATTTATGAAACATGTTCTGCTTTATTTTTTGTTTATAATCCTTCAAAAACGTAAAAACACATTCTTATTTTGCAGGTTTGATTTGACCTACTTACCTTATTTTAGTGATACCTAGTCTAGACAAACAACAAAACAATAAATTGGGCCTTGATTTGTAGAATTTTCCTATTTCCCTGGTGTAAACATACTCATGACTAATTTTAACCTATTAATGTGATGTCAGTGAACACAGACTCAGGAAGAGATGCATAGTAGAACACATTATAGATATGTCTACTATATAGATACAATGCACATAAATAATCTCAAGAATATAAAGAGACGTATATTTTATAAAATATAAATAATTATAATTAAATTTAAACCTAATCCAATTTAAATGTATCAGTCATAATACAAATAACATAACCTGAATTAAATGTATTTATTTAAAACCACTTTATTAATGTTTAATTGACAAGAGAAGGTATGCATAGTTAATGTATATAACTAGAATTTGGAGATAAGTATAAAATTAAAATTTTTTATTGTAATGAAAAGCTGGAGGTGGCCTGGCTGGTAGATAAACCTTTACATCCATAATGTCCATGGTTCTTGGACTGTGTCAGGCAGAGCGCGTTGAAACATAGTTGAGGAAAAGAACATGGTGGCATGAATCCTTGAGGCCCCAGGAACTGAGGTACAGACCCAAATATAGCTCAGAGAGCCAGAGAAATAGAGCAATAAGCATTATATCCAGACAGGTAAATGGCAAGTGGTCTGGGGCAATTTAAGAAATAGGAAACACACCCATTGCTAGGCGACGACACTCTGGAACATGTCTGCAGGGACTGAGTAAGGCCCTTTATAAGGATCTGGCAGTAGTAGTAAGAGCTCAGTAAATGGTAATTGCAATAACAATAATATTATTCTTCTCAAATAGGGATAAAATGGGAGGTTGGCACTGGAGCCCATGATGCTATTTCCCTGAATCAGAGAGGAAACTAATTCCTAATGAGAATCTCATCTCTGGAATGGCAAAGGGACAAAGCCTTTTAGGTTCATTTATGTATAAGAACAAACCCAGGCTGCAGGTGAGAAATTGTCCTGTGTTCATATGCAAATTGACAGGCCAGTTCATTTCAGCCTGCATCCAGCAGACAGTGTCATGTGTGTGGCAGTGGCGGGTTTATTCCATCCCCACCTAGAAGACAGTGCCACATGTGTGATCGTGGCATGCATTAGAACTTTGAGCTCTCTGCTTATAACAAATGCATTGTCACAACAGCATCAGGAAACTAAGCCTGTGAATAGGAATGAGTGCCCGAGAAAGCCAAATACAGGCTATCTCCTACTCCTGTAGGTTTCTCTTTGTTCATTTTTGGTCTCTGACAAGCTGCACCTGAAAAGGAAGAATTAGTCCCTAGTAAATCCTACAATGCAACTAACTGTGTAAGAGGGAGGACTCCTTTAGTCTGCAGTAGGTAAGAATGCTATTGCAAAGTAAGGAGTTAAGTGAGATGTACCAGGCAACCCTGAGAAGAAATGGGCTGCTCCATAGAAGCCATTATTTTTTATTATTCCAAATATTCATTAGGGAGGCAATTTAGTGGTGTAGTTTTAGCAATATCTATAACCAAGGGAAAAGAGGGGAACTGAGAGAAAAAAATGACAATATTAGAAAAATCAGAGATTACAATAGATGGACATGACACCAATGGACCAGCTGTGATGGCACAGCAGTAACACAGTGCTCTGAGGTTATGGAAAGATCCCAGGTTCATGTCTTTCTGTGCATGTTGCATCTGCTCGTGGGGTCATGATCCCAGCTGGCTGAGGTTTGGTGTCAGACGGAACATGAAGATTCTGTTGGGGATGCTTGTCTCTCCCTCTCTCTGATGAGTGCACATGCCTGAGAGCAAAGTAAATAATAATAATTTCAAATAAAATAAAATAAACAATTATTTAAATAAACATAAAGAAAAAGACTGCCTCAGTCTACATGCATTCCACTCTGGAAGGATACTTGCCAATGATACTTCTTTTGGGAGAGGTGAAGGGATTATTTAAGAAAATACCAAGTGAAATTTTTTAACAAAGGAGTGAAAAACAGGTGTTTTTACTTTTAAAATACAAATGTAAATTCTTAGGCATAAATTATGCAAATTCTATGAACTACCTAGAATTATTAGATTACACATAGAAGGCTTATTAGATTATTAGATTATAGGAGCCAGCAGGTGGTGTGGTGGTTAAGGGCGCTGGACTCCCACATGGCTGACTGCAGTTTGAGTCCTGGACCTGGCAGTTTACTTTCTCATTCTTTCTCTCCTTGCTCACTCTGTCTCTCCCTAGTCAAATTAAAATAAATAAATAAAGTTCAATAAAATAATTCTTTTAAAAAAAGATTATTAGATCATAATTTTCATGATGTCCAATGTACTAATTCTCTTTTGTTGTTGTCTGTTTCTGGTGTTAATTACAAGAAATAATTATCAAATCCAAAGCCCTAAAGTTTATCCTTTATCTCTTTCTTTTTCATTTTTAAAGTTTGTTTATTTATTTCTTTCATGCACAATGGAGACAGAGAGTAAGAGAGAGGCAGCATCTCCCACAGGACCTCATGCTATCCACCCCCAGCCGGTATCAGGGGCACATAGTAGAAGTGTCGAGTATGCACAAGAAGACTCAGGATGCAAACCCTCAACCTTCCTAGGTGGCTTCAGCATTACAGAGCACTGAGTTATTTATGTGCCACCATGGATAGCCCCTTATGTTTTTTTTCTAAAAGTTTTATAGCTTTAGCTCTTAAATGTAGCTCTTTGATTCATTTTGAGTTAATTTTTATATATGGAGTAAGGTAAGAGTCCAACTTTATTCTTTTGCATGTGGATATTCACTTTTGCCAGCGTCATTGTTGAAGACTGTCCTTTCCCATTGAATGATCGTGGACTTCTTGATAAAAATCATATACATAAGGATTTACTTCTGGACTCTATTCTGCATCACTTTTTAGATATAAGACTCTTTATGCCAATACCACACTATTTTTATTTATAGTAGCTTTATAGTAAGCTTGGAGTGTTTTTATTTCTGACGAAGGATCTGAGTGACTTTTGTCTCCAGGGATAACACATTTGGACAAAACACACTTGGCCAACACATGAATGCCACTGTTCTACACCCAGAGAAGAGAGTTTCAGATAGGAGAATTTGTTGGGATCATAGCTGGGAGTAATGTATACATAGGAAGGGAGATAGGCTTGCACTGTTTAGGCTGCTCTTTGGCTCTGGGTTATGAAACTAATGAGGCCTTTGGCTATTGGCCCTCGGTCTGGCCAACAGTGTGGAGACCTATTCTTTTTTTTTTATTATAAATTTTTTTTTTTTCTCATCACAACACACACATGAATCCTCCATCCAAAATACACTGTGCACCGGCTCAATCAAGCACACCAACATACATGTTCCCAGCAAACGATTTCCCAATTTTTGTGTCCTGCATACCCTGCCCTTTGTTCCGCCATCCCAGGTTCCCCATCCCCACCCTCTGCCATGTCCCATCCTCCTCCCCCATTGTCCCCGACATTCATGATTGCCCTCAATGCCTTCCGCCCCCCCCCATTCAATTGCTCTACCAATGAACTCAATTAGTCCAAGTATATCCACTAGCTAGCACAGCTGACATATCCCTACACATGTATCCAAATCTGATCCTAGGCATAAACCCCAGGGAGTAGAATGAACATATTATAAAGTAGACCCCAGTTGTGTCCATACAACTCTCTTCAGTCATCAAATGTGCATTTTTTTTCTCCTGCTTATTACTTTTTTTATATTAAATTATATTGCCTAACACTCATTCCCTGAGTATCATCACAACACACCAAGTGTAGTTTCCCATCTAGGATAAACTACATAGTGTCTTAATCAAGCATGTCGTCACCAATACTGTTCCATTTCTACTTTCATACATATAAATATGTTTTTTATCCTATGTTTGACCCTCAGCCCTTTCCCCCTCTCCCAATTACTCTATCTCTGCTATAGACAGCTATCCTCCAGAGGGGTCATTGAAAATGCGATACCTGCGAGTAGAGGGAGAGGGGTCACGAGTCCAAAGTTTTTAACAATAGGGAAAATAGATTCCATTCAAGGTTGGATCAAGTGTGGGTCTCGTGCAGTTCCGCAACTGTAGGTGAGTCTCCATGGAATACAGTTTCAGGAAGGCGGTTCTGGCAAGCAGAGTTGACCATCAGTTGATGCGGCACAGCAGCCATCTTGTGGTTAGCAG
>NW_006159888.1:4109602-4127021 GCF_000334495.1 Tupaia belangeri chinensis
GCTTCCGCCGCCGCTGAGACCTATTCTTTTTGGGAGAATCTATTGCTGGTTTGTATGTTGTACATCACAATGACAGAGTCAGGTCCATCAAAGACATTTCACCAAATGAACAAAAGATTGCTAGTGCTGTCCTAATCCCCACCTGACATGGTGGTGCCAATCAACAAAACAGCCACTAGAGCATGGAATGCTGGTGAGGAGGGTAGAAACCCAAACTAACCTATACCTTACAGCCAATCCCCTGAAGAAACTTTTTCAAGAACCACTGTGGAGAGATTCTTTGTACATCTTCTCTCAGAGCAAGATGTCCAGGTGAAATTTGGTTATGAATCTTACCCAGGTCTGAAATCCATCAAGGTGGTGTTTGGGATTAAAAAAAAAAGGGCAAATCATAAACAAAAGAGAGCTTGTAAGGGGTTTCAATTTGTTATATGTCCTCCCTATATGTCTTCTATGTTGGTACCTTCCTGGCCAACTGTGGTTTGTGTCTAAAATTCCAGCCTGATGCCCTCAGGGAGAAAAGCAATTGCATGATTGTTAGGGTTTCCAAGAACTTTTGGCAATTTTCCCTGAGGATCCTGTACATAATGCCAATGTTATCTCTTTGCATTGCTGGCTTTCTAAGTGTCTGAGCACAGACTTAGAGAACTAGTTTGACCTTTGCATTGTCTATACCAGAAGATTAGGGATCAGAGAGAGGACGTAGCTTCTTCTAAGTGCCTAGCAATTACCAAGTCAGGCTCCCTGACTCCCAGGTTGGGTTTCCATTACCATCACTAAAAGTTTAACTCACAGTCTCCAGGAAAAAAGTAAGAAAAGTAGCTACTTCCTTTGGATACAATTCTGAAGTCTGGATGCATTCAGATGCCTCAGAACTTTAGAAGGGTGCCTTGATTGAATAAATATTCATAAATTGCCTGCAGATTGACTAACCCCCTTAATTAATCACTCATAAGTGATTAAGCACCATAATTATATTGGTGCAATAGAAATTCTGCCCCTCTTTCCAAGACTCAACACCCTTAACCACCACACCATCTGCCAGTCCTCAAGACTCATATCCCCTAGTAATAGGAAGGATGCTGGCCTCCGTTCATTGTAAGAGACTCACTGCATATGGTACCCATGCACTGTCTATGTAACTTCAGTTCAGAGCTGCTCTTTGACCTTTGCATCAAAGGATCTCATACCACTTCCATTGTGAATTTTCTTTTAACAACTCCCTCCTTTTTTTTTTAACTTTGTTTATTTATTTCAATTTTACCAGGAAGAGACAGAATGAGAGAAAAAGACAGGGAAAGCGAGAAAGCAAGCCGCCAGGTCTGGGACTCGAACTGCGGTCGACCATGTGAGAGTCCAACGCCCTTCCTTCTCATCCTTCCATTCTTGTCCCTTGTCCCTTTGTTGCAAGGTGGATCCCCTCAGGGTGTGGCTGCACCCATTTTGCCAAAGGCACAGCCACCTCATATTTACCCTCTCTAACCTCCACACTTCTGCGTCTCAGTCTCCACAGCTCATCCCAGTAGGTTTGGTTAGCCTGGTTCCTTTCTGGATCTCTCTCTTTCCTGTTACAATTATGAGCAGGATAGTGGACCTGGCATTATGTGAGTAGGTACCCTACACCAACAAAACACAACAAAGTCAACATATTGCTCAACGAGATCTTGCAGTGTCTTACTGAAAACATGTACAAGATTTGAGGTTTTAGGGTATTTAAGGAGGTTTGAGGGAGAGATTGTTAAGGGAAACTTCCTACCTAATTTCTTGGCGTGCACTCTCTGGGCCAGCCATACTCTGACAATGCATCAACCATCTAGAAGTGGGCTACAAGGGAAAGATCACTGAGAGGGTTCAGGGAGTGGGGATTTACAAAACTGTACTATGACTTTCAGCTTCAGCTATAGCTCAGAATCAATTGGAGGATTTAAAAAAGTAACAACACTCAGACCAAATCCCAGGCAAATTAAATTAGGAACTATGAGGGTAGGATCAAAGTGCCAGTATTTTTAAAGGCTCCCTAGGTGATTATGTGGGCAAACAAGATGAAACTATTGTTTTAAAATCACAATAATTGAAAAGAAAGAAGACAAACAAAATACTACTAATATATTAATTATTATGCAGTGGAAACTGATCATTTCTTATGCCCAATGATAAACACTTTACTTGTTTTATTAACGAACTTATTTAATATTCTTAAATATACTGTGATAATAATAATATCCTCAAAGAGGTTAAAAAATTACCCAATGTCATACAAAAGGCAGAACTCAGTAAACAATAGCAACAACTAATAGGTTATTTGATTCCAAAAACTAAAATAAAAAAAATTAGTAGTAATATAGATATTTTTGAAAATGTTTAATTGACATAATAATTATACATATTTGTGGAATACAATGCAGTATTTCAATACATGTATTTTCCATATAATGATCAAATCAAGGTAATTGACATATTCATCATCCTACATATATATCATTTCTTTGTAGTGAGAACATTAAAAAACCTCTCTTCTAGTTGTTTTGAAATATATAACGCATTGTTGTTAGCATAGTCATCCTTTACATGCAACAAAATACCAGAACTTATTTTTTCCATCTAATTGTGTTGGCCTACCCCTGTTGGTCAAATAACTGTTTAAATTTATGGAATAAATAAAATAGATTAAGTTTTAGAGATCTATTATACACCATGGTGACTGTAGTTCATAATAATACATTGTGTACTTCAAAAATTAGTAAAAGACTTACACATTATTTTTTTCTTTTTTATATATTTATTTATTTATACATTTTCCCACAAACATTCACTTTACAAATTTTAACTCATACTCCATAGTTCTTGATAATTAATAAACAACTTTCAAAATTTCAAAATACTGAATTGTAAAGATAATGTTCAAAATATTTCTTATAATTTTGTATAATTTTGTTTGTGACTCTATAACAACAGGAACAGTATGGTTTTAAAATTTGTTGAGAAAATATTTACATGTCAGCTACTCAAATTGTTGAAAAGAAATGCCCAGAACACTAGTCACACATGAACCTTCTCAATTCAGCCCTGCCCAAGTATTCTGTGATATACTATCTGCTAGCAAAGATCAGTCTCTTTTTCTTCCTTCAAAGCCTTTCTCAAAATAATTCTGTTTTGGTTGCTCTTTTCTAATCTCTTACTGATTACAATGCTGGGCTGGAAAAGTCCAGGTTATTTTATGTTATAAATTATTTCACAAATCTTCTCTAATCCTCTCTGCCAGGCAGAACTATTCATGGTACCAGGCCATCTTTCTAAGAGCTTCTGTTGGCTTACTTGAGATCCACCTTAGTTCTATAGTTTTCTGATTAATCTTTAGATGTGACATTCCAGTCAAAGCCCTGTCCAATATTGAGTATTTCCAATTTCTGATTCAATGCAACAAGCATTATTGTTATATACAAATAACCCATCTGCCACAAAAATAAGAATACTCCCAAATATTTTCCAATTCCAGAGGGATCAGGAAGGAAGAAAAGTTTATGTTTCTATTTAAAGAAATAAAGAAGAAAAATATTTTAACATCTTGCTGAACCTATCAAAAAATCCCTCAAAAGAAAGCGAACTATTTAAATTGGGAAAGCAAAGCTTCGTAAAAAAAAATCAGTAATATTTTACTCAAAAGTCATAACATTCTATTTCGCCAGTTAAGTCTTATGTTCAAACTTTCTTCTGTTGAATATGCAGTGTTGCTGTGGTCCAATCTTTCCAATTAAATCCTGGAAGTTAACGTTCTACGTTGTTATTGATATTTCTTGTCCCTAGCATTAAATTGGTTGTTTTCTTGTTTGCCTTTTGTTCTCTTATTTCTGTATTTATCTTTAGTTTACTGGTCGAGCACTCCTTTCAGAACTTCTTAAGAGTGGGTCTGCTACTGGCAAATTCTTTCAAGTCTTGTTTATCTGAGAATGTTTTTATTCTTCCTTTCCATATGAAAAATAATCTTGTTAGGTATAGTATTCTTGGCTGAAACTGATTTCACTTAACACTTTGAATATATTTACCCATTCTTTCCTTGCTCGCATTGTTTCTGATGAGAGGTCTGAGATTAGCCTGATAGTATAACCTTTATAAGTAACCTGCTATTTCTCTCTTGCCAATTTTAGTGTCTTGTTTTTGTAGATTTGACCAGTCTGGCTATGATGTGCTTTGGAGAATATCTTCTTGGGTTGGTTCTTTTAGGGGTCCTTTGTATTTCTTGGGTCTGGGTATTTGAATGCCTCTTTAGCTTTGGAAAGTTTTCTTCCAAGATTTCATGGAATAGATTATCAATGCCTTATTAGTTTCCTCACTTTCTGGGATACCAATTATCTGAATGTTTGGGCTCTTAATGCTGTCTAGTATTTCTTATATAGTATTCTCATTTTTGTGTGTGTTATTTTCTCAGTTTTTTCTGGTTGTTTTTTCTAGATCAGTGCTTTTGCCTTCAATATCCGAGATACAATTTTCTGCATGGACTAATCTGCTTTTAATACTTTTGAGGGACGTTTTGATTTCCTGAAGGGCAGCCTTCATCTCTAATAGCTCCATTTGATTCTTTTTTATGGTGTGTATTTCCTCTTTTGGATCGTGAAAGAACTTCAACTCCTCCTGGAACTTGTTGTCTCTTTTCTCCTGCACCTTCTGGAGTTCACTATCTCTCTGCTCTTGCATATCATTTAGGTTTTTTCACTGTGAATATTCTGAAGTCTTTATCAGACATTTCCAAGAATTCTACTATACTGTCTGTAGATGATGAGGTAGTGTTCTTTTCCCTTAGGGGAGAGATATTTTCTTGGTTTCTCAAGTTTTGTGTACCTCTGCGGTTGTTTCTGGCCATTCTATGACAAAATCTCTCCTCCACAGTGCTTAGCAATGCGGTATCAGCAGAAAGATTAGGAGTACAGATTTATAGAAAGAAGTTTCTTTGTTAAAGCAGGAGGTTCAATACGTGTTGAGGATTTCAATGAATCTAATAGGAGTCAGATGGTTAGCAATTGTGCACTTAGTCCTATCTAGACATTAAGTGTGTGGAGAGCAAAGCTTGTAGTAAGAAAGTAAGGTTAAAAAAATAAGCAAAAAGGAAAAAAAAAACCCAAAAAACTAGAAAAATACTACCAAAAAAGAGTACAAAATGAAAACTGCATGCTGCGTGAACATGCCAGGACACATCTCAGCTTTAAAATGGTTTCTGAAATTAACAAGTGAAAGAAAAGTCCCATGCTGAGGAGAGGTGCTTGAAAAATTAAAAAAAAAAAAAGTTAAAAAAATTTAAAGGGAGAGAGAGCATGAGGCAGACAGAGAGACAGATAGCCAGAGACAGAGAGAAGACAGAGGTCATCCTACCTTGTCTGAAAACTTTGGGAGTCTGGGAGATGGTTTAGAGCATGGCTTCCCTCTACACATTCTTACTGTATACACACACACACACAGACACACACACACACACACATATCACACTCAGGATAGGTATGTAGGTAAAGCAAGGAAGACTATGGATCTTGACTCTAGTCTTTCTTTTTTGGTCCCTCTCCCTTCTATCAGTCTACCATGTTGGTAAGTCTTTAGGACAGAATACTCTACAGTAGGCAGCAAGCTGACAGCTGATGAAACTACGCAGCTGAAAATGATATGCTACTATTCATGAAAAAGAAAGGATGACTCAGAGGGTAACACCAAGAGCTCAGAGTGCAGAGCTGAAAAACACAAGGAATTATTCTTGGCTGAATTCTAGTTAAGCGTATCTCAGTGTATGCCTGGATGAATTTCAAAACTGGTATGTACAGTTAACTCTTATTTATCTTCAATTTCATCTCAATTTGACTTGGGATTTTCATAATTTCCATAACCATTAACTTCTGTCTGTTAAGAGTATTTCAGGGTGATTCCTTGTCTCCTAGTTTTGCAGGTCCACAGATGGATGAAAGTGATATTTAATGGATTGCATGTAGAAGTCTCAACCTTGTCTGATTTAGATGGTAACATTTTGAACTTTGGGGATAAGGTTGAGAGGAGATTTTGAACTTTAATACTATAATGGGCTGTGATCCTCTGGACATCTGGGAAGCTGTGAATGTACTTTTCATAGTGGAAAAGCAGGAACTATAGAGGCCGTAGAACAGAATATGGTAGGCAGAATTCTAAAATGGCTCTCATGATTTTTGTATTATATCATATAACAGAGATTTTTGAATAAATAATTAAAATTACTGACCTTAAATAAGTTACTCTAAATTAAAATGGAGATATTTGTGCCATCCTAACCTAATCATTCTGTTTTTTTGATAATTACTTTTAAAATTTTATTTATTTATTCATTTATTCTTAATTTGAGCAGAGAAAGACACAGAGAGAGATAGAAAGAGAGAGGGAACCTGAGAAAGCAAGCCACTAGATCCAGGACTTGACCCGTGGTTGGCCATGTGTGTGTGTCCAGCACCTTAGCCACAATCCCACCTGCTGGTCCCCCTAATCACCCTTTAAAAAGATAACACTTCTTTTCTTTTTTTTTCAAATTATTATTTATTTAATTTTATTTATTCATTCATTTATTTTAATTTGACCAGAGAGAGGCACAGAGAGAGAAAGAGAGAGAGGGAAAGGGAGAAAGGAAGCTGCCGGCCCAGGACTCAAACCATGGTTGGCCATGTGGGAGTGTCCCGTACCTTAACCACAATGCCACCTGCTGGTCCCAAAAACTTCTTTTCAATAAGGAAGGCTAGTTATTAGGATGGCGGTGTACCTGAGTAAAGACTTAAGAATAACCTTTAGGAACCCAGAGCAGTGTCCATTTGATGGACTTGTATAATGTATTATGACAATTTATAACAACTATAGTAATACAGCAAAAAGTATATGAATAGTTGCTTGTTAAGTCAATATAGCAGGTGTACAGGGAGCCCAACTATTGTGAAAACGAATGAACAAAAACCCTGGAAACCCTGTTTCACCTTAAACACAAGATAACTCTAGAGGAGTTTGAAGCTGGTGGTGAAGTCAAGCTAATTGCTGCAAAAACAAATCCAAAACCTACATCAGCTTCTAACTAGACTGATGAAATACTCCACATTTATAGTTTCATGGAATAAAAGACATGCTCAATTCCAAACCTACACACATTTGCCAGTGGATTTTATGTTCTATATATATTATTCCACAACCATTCAGAAATTGTAAGATCAAGAAAAATCAAGGGGAAACAAGTAACTGTCGAGAGAGAAAGCACTCAATAGAAAAATACTAAAAAGTGACATATTAGAGAAGAATCGAAAATTATGATTACTACATTAACAACTCATGGACAGTAGAGGACTGTAACTCAAAAGGTACAAGCTTCCAGAATCAAATGCAAATGCTAAAAGTGAAAAAAAAATAAAACACATTAGCAGGGGAAAATACTTTTTCAAGAGGCTCCTCATTGTATTTGGCAGTTGAAAAAAGAACAAAAGACCTTGAATGTAAGTCAATTGAACTTATCTATAATAAAATGAAGAGAGAAAAAAGAATGGGAACAAAGTTTTTCCCATAATGCCTAGCAAAATGATCTCTCTTTTTTAAAAAGAATTATTTAACTTTATTTATTTATTTATTTATTTATTTATTTTTAAGATTAAGTATCATTTGTGAAAATTTTAATTATTTATTTATTTTTAATTATAATCATAATCTTGTTTATATTACATTGGATTGCATATAACTTTACAGTGTATTACATTGCTTTTTCAAAAGATTAACTTATTTATTTTAAAAATTTGACAAGAGAGGGACAGAGCGAGAGAGTAAGAGCAAGCAACAGAATGGGAAAAAAGAAAAAAAAAAACAACAACAGCAAAAACAAAATGATAGAGAATGGAACAATATCAAATAGTCTAACATAGGTGTAATTGGAATCCCAAAGGAGAAAAGAGAATAAGGGCAAAACATTTGAAAAGAAAATAGGCAGAAATTTCCCCAAGTTCATTAAATCACAAATCATGAAACTCATAGAAACCCAAGTAAGATATATATCCAAAAGGAAGAGAGGGGAGAAAGATAAAATTGAAAAGCTACATAAGTACACCATGTTTAAACTACTTAAATAAATGATAACGTATAAAAAAGGTTATGGCAGCAGAAACAAAAGATGAATTTCACAGTAAGAAACCAAGGATAATAGTTCTGTGATCTGGAACTACAAGCCAGGACAGTAGGAAACAAGAACACTTACGCAAAATGTTCCTGATTATTTCAAGTGAGATCACCATCCCAATGTCAAGGAAAATAAAAAATATCACCAAATCTGAAAGATTAATTCACAGAATCAAAGATTTTGAAACAGAGGGATGAAATTCATTGAAAAATGTTGAATTCAGGAAAGGAAAGAACAAAGGCCCTCAAAATTTTCCTCAGACTTCGGCCTGTTTGAAACTCACTGTACATTACACTTAGCTTAAGGTGGTACAGAAATAACCTTTCCCTTCCTTTCAGTTTTCCCCATAATGCCTAGCAAAATGTTCTCTCTCTTTTTATTAAGAATTATTTTATTTAACTTTATTTATTTTTAAAATTTGACCAGAGAGGGACAGAGTGAGAGAGTAAGACTGAAAGTGAGAAGGCAAACCACCAGGTCCAGGACTCAAACCATGGTCAGGTGGGAGTCCACCACACCACCTCTGGCCCTGCAAAACAATCTCTTAAAACTCCTCTATTCTTAACTTCTCTTTGGAGCTATTTGATATACGTAAGTGGGGTAACAGGTTAATGATAGATGTCTTAAAGAATGTCTTGCATGTGTACTTATTACTGAGACATTATCCGTATTAAAGTTTTACACATTAAACAATCTCTCAATCAAGAAGACCTTCTTTACTCTTTTAATTTTGCTAGAGGACACATATGCTCACTGGAGACAGAGAGATACAGAGACAGGAAGAGAAGGAGAGGGAAAGTGAGATAGACCTCCTGCAGCAGGGATTGCCATACCACCATACCATAATCTCCATTCTCTCAGTATTTGGGGCATGCGTATACATGCACTTAACATGTCTTTCAAGCAGCTGGGTCTGAGACTCAAACCACACAGTTGGCTGTGTAGGATCCAGCTACCTTAACCACCAGACCCCTGGCTGGGCCTTGAATGCTTGTTTGTTATAAGAACATCCATTGGTAGGATGTGTAATGTCCCCAGAGATGTCCAAGTTCTACTTATTGGAACCTGAAAATATTACCTTACATAGAAAAAAGGATTTTGTAGATGTAATTAGAATAAATCCTGAAACGAGGTTATTCTGGATTATCCAGTTGAGTCCTACCTAACCACAAGTGTACTTATAAAGTTGAGGCAAGAGACTAGAGAGAAAGTAGAAGGTACAGTAAGAGAAGAAAGTGGCTGGAGTGAGTCAAGGAGGCAGTAATGAGCCAGGGCCTGCCACTGCCCGCAGAAGCAGATTCTTCCCAAGAGTCCCCAGGAGGCTCTGGTACTTTGACTTTAGCCTAGTGAAACTAATTTCCAGAAAAGAGAATAAATTTGAGTTGTTTTCATTCATTGAAGGTGCAGTAACTTGTTGCAGTGGCAATAGGAAATTAATATAACCCAGAGATTGGTAAATGTAATTTCCAAAGCAGCACTTTTAGATATCAGAAGTGAATTGCTCAGGAATCTTAATTTTCAACAATCTTAATTTTGCACCTTCAAGACTGTGATTTATTTAGAAATACGCTAAGGATGGGGCCAGGTTGTGTCACAACAGTGATGCAGCTGGACCCACATGGGAAAGGTCCTGAGTTCATGTCCTGAGACCTTTCAGAGGATACCAGGTGTATGTTATCTGGGCTGACTGAGACAAGTGGATTGCAGCATGAAGACTCTCTACTTCTCTCTCTGAAGAAATAAATAAATAAACTTTAAAAATAGATTAAAGAAATACTGCAAAGTCCTATACAAACATCAGGTTTTTTTGTTGAACTAAGAGAACTCAAGACATTATTTTCTTCACTTGTAACATTAAGTTGACATATATGGTGAGAAGATATTTTATGTCTTCCCCTCAAAAAGGCAAATGAAAAATTCACATTTATTATTTAGTTTTGCTCTTAGCATTAACAAATTTAACATGGAAAATGCTTCCCTCTCCCAAATGAACATATTATAATATGACAATGTTCAATGCTTTAACCAGTATGATTTTCCTCAGTCTTATTTGAGAATAAGGAGAAGAAACTCACATATAGACACTTCCAGGATATCCTGAAATTAATTATACCTTAATATATGCCACCAGGTGCAGTTGAACTCCAATTTCTCTGTTTCATTTTCTTCACAACCTTTCCCCACATGTTCTTCTAAATAACTACCTTTTAAATCTAGCCTTTTAGCCAAAGTAGGTAAATTTTTAGTTTCCAGTCCATAAGGACAGCAAAAGTACATCTTAAAACTTTGCATCTTATTATCAGAACACGAGATGTAAAAAGAACTTTATGTAATATGATAATTAACTCACTCATTGCATCTATAATAAACTATAAATGTTTTTCTTCACATACTACATGCATTTTTAATTTTTCTAAATGTGGGAACTTGTGAGAATTTTTGTTACGGACAATGGAATAGTGTGTTAGGTATTCAGGGCCTCCCATAGCTTCTCCTCTAAAAGTTCCATATCATGGGTTCTAAAAGTTTCATATCATGGGGAAAACACACAAAGATCAGAAGTCGATGGAGAGATGAAGTACCATTTTAATCATCTTGAGGAAGACACTGTAACATTCCCAAAAGAAGCTGAACCAGTTATGGTTGATCTCCCTGGTTTATAGTGCCTTTTTCTTTAAATCCCAATCACTTCATTTTGGGATAGTTTGGGGCACTCCGTGTGGATAGATCTCTTCCATAGCTTTTGAGATGATTCCAACTGAAAGTCAGAGGAACCAAACATCTGCCTCATTTAAGTTAGGAGGAGGGCAGGAACCAGCAGTTAGCGTAATGGCTATGTCACTGGACTCCCACGTAGTTGACCACGGTTCATGTCCCGGACCCGGTGGCTTAAAACTCACGCTGGGTACTTGTGCATGCATGCCCAAGATCCCGAGAGGAAAATGGAGGAGAAGGGATTGTGGTGTGGCCATCCCCCCTGGGGGGTGATTTCTCGCTTTCTGTCTCTCTGTCTCTCTCTGGCTGGCTGGCGAGCGCACACGCCCTATAGTGAAAACCTCTCCAAAAAAAAAAAAATAGTTAGGAGAAGGGCACTGGTAAGAAACTCTATCAGACACTAGTGTACATGCCAAAATGTGCAACTCTAATGGGCTTAAACAGTTAGAGGTTAACTATCTCAGTTAACAAGCCATATAGAGGTAGTAAGGCTATATTTGGTTGAGCACAAAGTGGTAAAGATTCTAAAATATCTTCAGGGAAACGAGCACTTTCCTCCCTGGTTCTGCTATGATCCTCAATGTGTTGGCTTTCATTTTGAGAAATGTTCTTTCATGGTTGATGACAGCCTCATCTCCAAGCACGATATCCTAACACAGTTGTACCCAAATAATTAAAGCCTACAAAAAGCAAGGACATATTTATTTTTACTCAGGAGGAATGTGATTTCCAGCAGTCTAGTAACACATCTCATTGACCAGAACTGGACCTCATAGATACCCCCTGACTGCAATGAAATGAAAGGGGAATAAAAGACATTTTCAACTTCTGGGAAAGGAGGACAATTCTTCTAGGAAGATGAAGTATGATAAAACGGCTTTAGGAGTTTAATAATCTGTGTTAAATATTGCAGTCTCTATGCAATGAGTGAGTTAATTATCATATTACATAAAGTTCTTTTTACATCTCGTGTTCTGATAACAAGATGCCAAGTTTTAAGATGTACTTTTGCTGTCCTTACAGATTTGCAAGTTATAAACACAAGTCCACATTAAACTTACATACACACATAGATTAGAGAGGTAGCTATCGTGTGGTGACTAAAAATATCTCTGGAGGTAGATCACCTTAATTTCTAATCCTAGCCTGCATTTTACCATGTGTGTAGTCATGGAGAAGTCATTTAGCTCGGATTGGCTAGTTTTATCATCTTTAAATGAGGTGATGACAGAGGTGCCTATCTCACAGTATTGTGGGGAGACATGGACAGCGAGTGAGACAGAGTAAGTGTCTTAGCAGATGTAATTGTGCCACCTATATTTTCACTTGCTTTATTTCACCTGGTTTTTGCCCAATCGTAAAAATAGGATAAGACACTTCAAGAAATGTTGGTAGAACACATATATTCTAGAATGTATAGCCCTCTCGATTACTTGAACTCTTTAAATTTTGTCTGTGCCAGCTTAGTCTTTTACCCTACAGCTTACGTTTTTCCAGCAGAATTATTGATATCAGTCCCAGAAGCATAATAACTTGGGTAGATAATGTCTCCCTTATTGATTTTATTCTATTTAAATGTCAAATGATTCTGTGCACTGAATTCCAGTTCAGGGAGAAATAAAAGACCAAAGAACTGGAGGACTTAATATGTCCACATCAGAACTCGGCTTTTGGAAATCACTGCTGTATATTTTCAGAAAACTTCCTTACCATAAAACCACCCTTAGATTGCTGCATTTTAACCTATTACATGACCTTAGAGAACCCGTGGTTATGAACTTTTTACTGTTACTGAGTTCCTCTTACACATGAAATACTATGTGAGAAGTTTTTGATCTGCATTAGCCAATGCTACAAGCTTATGTTTACACTATGTACAGAGAAAGCTGGTCAGTTGACCAAAGTCAGTATGTAGGAGAGCCATAATTAGCACAGAAGTCTGTTTTTAAAGTTTATTTTAGCTGTTTCTTTCTTTCTTTTTTTTTTTTTATTTCTCTCGCTCCCTTTCTTTTCTTTTCTTTTCTTTTCTTTTCTTTTCTTTTCTTTTCTTTTCTTTTCTTTTCTTTTCTTTTCTTTTTTCTTTTTTTTTTTCTGGAGAAATTTTTGGTATAGAGTGCATATACTTACCAGAGAGAGAGACAGAAAGCAAGGAATCACCCCTCAGGGCAGATGGCCATGCCACAATCCCTTCCCCTCAGTTCTCTTCTCAGGATTTTGGGCACATGTGTGCACATGCACATGCACCCAGTGTGAGTTTTAAGCTGCCAGATACAGGACTTGAACCATGGTCGACTACATGGAGTCCAGTGATGTCACCATTATGCCATCTGCTGGTCCCTATTTTAGTGATTTCTTTTAGAGAGATAGTGAACTATTCCCAGTAGAGTCTTACCATGCTGCAGTCTCCCTGTCCACCCCATCCCCAGCTTTCCACTCAGCCAGTACTAAGCATAGGTGCACCTGGCATGTTCAGGCTGACCTGGGATCCGGCATCGTGCTGCAGTGCCCTGCCACCTGTGCCACTGTGGCTGGGCCAAAAAGGTCTATGTTTGTCCCTAATCTTTTATTCCCCCTGAAATATTACCCATTTCTATGACATAAAATGCTTCAAAATGTTTATTTTTCCCAAAATTTTTACCATGGTAAAATACACGTAACATATAACTTACGATTAGTGACATTTAGTACCTTCTCAGTGTTTTGTAACCATTACCTTTACCTTGTTCCAGAGCACTTTCATCACCTGCTAAGGAAACTAAGTGCCCTTTAAAACATCCATTTTACATTCCTTCTCCTCCCTGCCCTGGAAACTGTCAATCTGTTTTCTGTCTCTATGAATTTACCTATTACAAATATTTCTGGAAAGTTAATATTAATGGAATCAGTTATATGATGGCTTTTTAATTAGAACAATGGTCTTATAAGTAATAATAATTATAGCAGTAGTAAGAATAATAGTAATAAAAAGAGGTGGCTACTTGTATGATATGATTTGAAAAGTTACCATACAATCTAAGTATCATGTCAGATATAGTCTCAATATGATTTTCACTTGGAGTTCCTCCAAAATTTATTAAGTTTATCTTTCGAACGAAGACATTGTGTCCAGAAGGTCACAACTGAGCTGCAAATCTCATCTAGTGGCTAATCACTCTTGTACTTTTTGTGTGCTATTCAAAAAGTAAACACTGATGTTTTGGGGCTGGGAGTTCCTATCATAGCATCAGGTCTACACTCAGGTTTTGCATTCCCAGTAGGAGTCGGCATGATTCTCCTTTGCCTGCTCATTTACTTAAACCTTCCAGGTGCTTCCACATCGAGAGTTGTCCCTATGAATAATAAGCTCAATATCCCAAGAGGAGAATGGAAGAGAAGGGATTGTGGCATAGTCATCCACACTGGGGAATGCTTTCTCTCTCTCTTTTTTTTTTTTTTTTCTCTCTCTCTTTCTCTGACTCTGGTGAGCACATGTGCCCTATGGCAAATTAAAATGCAAGCAAACAAAACAAAACAAAACAAAACAAAACAAAACAAAACAAAACAAAACAAAACTTGCTTTACTCCTCACAGCAGCCAGTTCTAAAGTCAAGGTTTTATCCCTTTGACTTCCTTTTTGCCTACTAGTGGCTGAGGCTGGAGAAACTACAGAAAAGATCTGTAAGTGACTGAGCACTGTCTCTGCAAGTCTGTTTGTAATCCCCGGCCTTTCTTGTAAGAGCTGGGTGGCTCTGGGCCAGATCCCTTATTTTGTCTTTCTAAACTTCTGCTTGCTCATTTACATGCTGGAAAAAGCAGATTTTGTCATCCCATGAATATGGAAAGAGGACACCTTATAGGGTTGTACATCAAAATGGTCAATTTGACAGAGGTTTTGGTGATTAAACTGCTATCTGGGTAAGATTCAGTAGGCTAGAATCCTACAAGGAACTTTTGAGATGGTTAGAAATATTTAGTGTGAAAAATGAAAATGAAATGAATAGAATTCTATAAAAGCTAGCACTCACAAGGATGAGAGATGGGCATTAGCCACACTGAATAAGAATACCAAAGCACAGAGATGTTAATAGGTGTGAGTCACACAGCTAGGTAACGGTAGGGCTAGACATTGAACACAGGGAGCTTAACTCCAAAACCTGTGCTATCTAGCAGTTGACTGTATTTCCCGAACAGTTCATATACAAAAGGATTTCATTACAGTCTTCTCTATTACTGATGTTAAAAGTAGGCCCAATGGGAATCAATAAGAGGGTCAATTTCTATATGTTCTAACAATGAAGTTGTGGTGCCCCACAGGAAGTACATCCCAAAGTAATAAAGAGATCCAAGCAGTTATTGAGAGATCATATTTGGGGACACAGTAAAAAGAGTTCCTGCTTGGAAAATGGTAGACAGGGCTTGATAAGCCCAGGGTTTAGCTCTAAGATTCCATGAATGCAGAACTCAGTATTCTGTAGTAGATCTGGTACTTTCTGCTGATTCTGGTGTCTCCAGCCCTCTGCTAGGCTCCCTATTTACTTAAATTCTAATGTCCAACATGGTCTTGAAAGTGGGGGCTGTAACTCCTTCTTACAGATGGAGACACTGGTCTCAGATACAGGCACAAGTAGCAAAGGAGGAATATCAATAATCTCAGACTTTCTAATCCTAAAGTGCATGTTCTTTAAACGCTATTTTTTTTGTGTGTGCCTGAAGCACTGAATTCCTAAACAATAGCAAAGAAGTGAAGTATCTGTGCAGGACTTGCCAGATCCATTCCTTACTGTGCCCTTTTTAATTGTTGTAATATTAATGTAGATGACTGTGGTAGTAGCATTCATAATTATAATTTGAATACCACCCTAATTGACTTTTATTGCTACTTGGTAATGGGTCAGGGTTGTACATGGAATATTTAAGTTGAAATGTCGTTTCCAATACTTAATAGAATTCAATTAGGATTTTATTGATTAATTAATGTCTACATGAAGCACTCTATTTTTCTAAAGGCCAGTAATGCGCCTGACTGTTCCCTAAATGTTAACATATTCAGATAATTATGTGTATCATACTTGCTGCTTAGACTGAGTTATTTGCTGTTATTGAAGCTTCAGATTCATGTAAAATAATCTTTTATAGTAAAAATGATATTTAAATAACCTAAAATAATTGTTATAGAAAACCTCTTCTAAATGCTCATTGATTTGTGGCTATAAATATGCTAACACTTTCCTACACAGAAGCTCATTATAAAATGTTTTAAATGCAACAAAGATGAGATGGATACCAAGGAGACTCTATAGCCAATAGACATTGTAGTACTTTAAGGTCAAATGCATTGTTTAAAAAATTGCAAATGGAAGTATAGCAGCATGAATGAGAAACAGTCTTAAATTTTAGACCAAGCGGGGTCAGCAGGTGGCACGGTGATTGGGGAGCTAGACTCCGACATGACTGACCATGATCTGAGTTCCAAACTCAATGGCCTGAAAAATCACACCAGGTGCATGTGCATTTGTACCCGAAATCTCAAGGGGAGCATAGAGGATAGAGGCTTGGGTTGTGGCCATCTCCTCCCCACCCCCCAGAGGATGACTTCTCACTTTCCCTCTCCATTTCTCTCCTTCAAGTGCACAAGCCCTATGGCAAAAACATTAAAAAAAATTCAAACCAAGCATATGCATATTCAACAAGTGACGTTTGGTTAAAGTCTACTTCAGGCACAGTTAGCATCTGTTTGCTATTTCTGTTTGTTTCTCTAAAAGGAGCTGTGCTGATTCTGGAAGGTGCTTAGACACTTAGGTGATGAGCTCCAAGACATTAGGAGAAGGCAAAAATATCTTAAGCAAGTCCTGTTACGGCCAATGCCTATTGGTCATTGGTACTGAGTCAACTCTTCATCGTAAACAAAAAGACAAAACATTGGCATGTGTAGCCAGGGAGAAAATTAAAATAATAAAATATCTGAGATATATATATAGGCCTCAAACTATGATGGAAATAAATGATGATTTAGAAAAAAATTTCTAATTGTATTCAAAATAAATATTAGCCCTTATGCTAAAATGTAACTAGTGACCCTATATTCCCAGCCACCAGATGTTGTGGTCTGTCTGTCTTTCCCAGATGACATGATGTTGCTCATCTCTTGATGAAATGTGGCAAGGGATTAAATTATATCCAGAGTTTTTAGACCT
Organism: Tupaia belangeri chinensis; assembly: GCF_000334495.1. Taxonomy (NCBI): domain Eukaryota; kingdom Metazoa; phylum Chordata; class Mammalia; order Scandentia; family Tupaiidae; genus Tupaia; species Tupaia belangeri. The sequence goes on from NW_006159888.1 coordinate 4,126,637, forward strand.
ATACAAAAACAGGCTCATTATGACCTGTGGCTATCTCCACCCCATGGCAGAAGGAAAACTCCTTTCCCAAGGGGACCCAGGCCTATTTGCTTTTTTGTACATGGAAGGAAAATGTTCATCTTTGTCCTTCAAGTGAACACCTCACGAGTCACCTCAATCACCCTGGCATACTAAGCAATTTGCTGCTGCAGAGTTTAGGAGCAGCATTTGTTGTGTCTGAGTTGTATTTTGCAGATTTTCCACATCAGCACACTTATGAATGGAGAAATTGCATGCCATGGCCTCTGCTTGTACTACTGTTGCAGCAGCTGTATTGAAAGAGAATGTTTTTGGACAAAGGTAGAAAAAGCGAATCAAAGGAGTCTGGATCTCAACTCTTCAAGCT
>NW_006159888.1:4127052-4173868 GCF_000334495.1 Tupaia belangeri chinensis
CAGCAGGAAAATCCATGAGTTTTGGTGTCTGGTGTGCATTCAGCAATTGCATGTTAATAACATTAGCTTCTGCTTTCCAGCATCTTCTATACGACTGTCCAATGCTATGAGTAGGTGCTGAGCTTGAGAGGGGCCTTTGATTCCATAGGAGCCTACAACATGCAGGATGACAGACAAGCTCCCATGAAGCAAGTAGAGAAAGGACACAGTTGCACATGAGAACTACAAAGATGTAGACAAGATATACCAGACAAAGGTGCTTGGCGGCACGTGATCTGGACTCTTTTGAAAAGGAAGTATAGAAACATGATAGGGAAAAATGGAGAAAGAACTTTCCAGACAGAAAACACAATCTGAGCAAAGTTCTGAATTGGAGAATGAAGACAAGAATAAGCAATGGAGAAACGTTCCTCTAAGCAGAATTGGCCAGATGTGTCATCTGCATTTATTCCCCTCCAATAGCAAAATCCTGCATTACTCTGTACCTATCTCTTTCATAGCACAATTAGCCATTCTTATTCTGTTTTATTTATTTATCGTCTCCAACTAGAATGCCATTGTTTTTTTAGAAAAAACTGTTTCTTATTAATCTATGTATTCTCACTTCTAGCTTAGTGTTCAGGAGCACATAGATGCTCAACTAACAAATGGTCAGTGAATGAATGAATGAATGAATGAGTGAATGACATAGTGAATGGATATAGGATATGAATAGTTTACTTTTTTTTTTTTTTAGAGGTTTTTGTGATAGGGCACATGTGCTCGCCAGTCAGACAGAGTGACAGAGGGATAGAAAGCGAGAAATCACCCCTCAGGGAGGATGGCCACACTGCAATCCCTTCTCCTCCATTCTCCTCTCGGGATCTTGGGCACGCACGCACGCACGCCCGGCATCAGTTTTAAACCACCGGGTCCGGGACGCGAATCATCGTCTACTACATGGGAGTCCAGCGACATAGCCATTATGCTAACTGCTGGTCCCAGTAGTTTACTTTTCATATGCATCTTAAGTGAAAAAAGATAGCTTATAAAAATTGAGTTTGCTATTTGTGTGCACTGATAATTACTACTAAGGGAGATAGTGTATTTATATATTTGCCCTTCATATGGTTTCTCTTCAAATTTAAAAAGACTGAAAAAATTGATGTCACTGGTTTATGGGTTTAATTACAGGTGTTTGGTTGGCTTGTAAAAGCTAGTGCCCTACTAGCAGCAGTGAGAATTTGTAAAGAGATGGAGAACAACATTTAGTTTATGTTGTCTGTGTGTATTACAATGTTTCACCCACTTTGGTTTATTCCACTTTTACCTCCTCATTACAGACATTTATTTATTTCTCTATTCAAGCATTGAATAAGCAAAGATGAATACAACTTCTTGGCATGGGTACTCAGTGCCTGAGCATATCGTCAGCATCAATAAAGCAAGCAGGAAACAAACAAAAGATTTAAACAGGTTAAAAAAAAATAGTTACAATGAAATGCACACACCTCAAGTATACAATTCAATATGTAACTACACACTACCGCCAAGGTTTAGAACATTTTTATCAGTCAGGAAGGCTCCTCTATAGCTCCTCATGTCCTGTTGAAACCAGTGTTCTCATAATCACAGGTTACTTTGTTTGCACTTCAACTATGTATAGATAGAGTCATATCATATGTGATCTGTGCCTGGTTTCTTTATTCATATTTTCTTGAGATTTATTCATGTTCTTGTAAATTCTATTTTTAACTAATGAGTATACTATTACATAAAATGTAATAATTTTAAATATTTTTAAGTCTTTTTTCCCCCTACATTTTGCTAGAGGGCACATGTCCTCACCGGAGAGAGACACGCTGAGAGAGTTTGGAAGAGGAAAGTGAGAAAGTATCCCACATGGGGCACAGCTATACCTGAATCCCTTCTCCTCCATCTCTCCCTCCTTTTGGGATTTTTGAGCATGCCTGTACATGTGCCCAAAATGTTTTTGTTTCCAAATTGTCAGTTTGGGACTCAAACTGTGCAGGTGGCCATGTGGGTTCTAGCTGCCTTAACCACTATGCCACCAGCTGGCCCAATCCACTTTTTAAATCCATTCTTCTGTTGATGGCCATCTGGAATGTCTTCATATTGGGGCTATTTTAAATAAAGCTGCCTTGCATATTCATATGCCATTCATTTGTGGACATATAGTTTTATTTCTCCTGGGAAAATTAGAAGTGAAACTGTCAGACCACGGTGTAGGGTTTCTATAATGGTTAACATTGTGTAATAGAGTCAACATTTTTTCCAAAGTGGTTTTAACATTTTATATTACCCCCAGCAATTTGTGATAGTTCTAATTATTCAACATATTTGTCAACGTTAGGTGTTAGCAGGCTTTTTAATTTTAATCATTCTGTTGGTTTTCCTGTGATATTTTGTTGTCATGCTAATTTGTGTTATTTCCCTTTGATTTTCAGGCCATTCCTATATATATATATATTATTTTTTAAGCAATTTTTATTAAAAAGTATATATTTATTAATGGTATTAGATTTATTTATTTTTATTTTATTTATTTTTTTAAGATGTTTTGCTATAGGGAGCATGCACTTGTCAGAAAGACAGAAAGAGACAGAGAGACAGGGAGCGAGAAATCACCCCCCAAGGGGGATGGCCATGCTGCAATCGTTTGCTCTGACTAGCATGGGTGGGCATCATCCAAGCCCTTGAGGAGTCAAATAGAACAAAATATCAGAGAAAAAGCAAATTCATTCTGTTTGAGCTGGACCATCAATCTCCCCTTGCCCTTAGACAACTGCAGTACTGTTTGTTTGTTTGTTTTATTAATTTTTTTTAGATGTTTTTGCTATAGCGCGCGTGTGCTTGCCAGACAGACAGAGAGAGACAGAGAGACAGAAAGCGAGAAATCGCCCCCCAGGGGGGATGGCCATGCCGCAATCCCTTCTCCTCCATTCTCCTCTTGGGATCTTGGGCACGCAAGCATACGCGCCCAGCGTGAGTTTAAGCCACCGGGTCCGGGACTTGAACTGCGGTCGACTACGTGGGAGTCCAGCGACATAGCCATTACGCTAACTGCGGGTCCCAGATTTATATTTTTAATATTAAGAAAAGTGGAGGATTTAGACCTGCTTTAATTGTTGGACCAAAAGCAAACTAAATAGCCCACAAGATTGTTCAATAATAGCTGTTCTTGAAAGAGTAATATTTATATGAAGTTTCTTAATAGCATTTCCAAGTTAACTAATTTACAAACACTAAACATTTATATAATGTGTAAGTATAAATTCCAGGAAAAAAATTCTGAGAATAAATAAGTAAGACTGGGTCTTTGTGTCTTTTATTAATCATTGTTTTTTAATTTGCTATAGGGTATGTAGCAAAGAAAGAGAGAGAGAGGGAAAGTGGAAAAGCACCCGCCTCCTGCGGGGGGTGGGGGAAGGGGAGGGTGGGTAGTCACATTGCAATTTCTTCTCCTCCATTTCTTCCTCCCTTTAGGATTTTAGGCATTTATGCACACACACCTGGCATGTTTTTCAAGCCACTGAGTCTGGGACTCAAACCACAAATTCAGCCTTTTGGAATCTAGTCTCCTCAACCACCATGCCACTGACTAGTTCCCCTTGTGAAGGATTTGCTCATATCTCTTTTCCTATTTGAACAGTTTTTAAAAGTATTTACTTGTATATTTCTACAGAAAGAGAGAGTTACTCTCCACAGTTTTGTCATACTGAAATCCACTCCAGCCTTACCCAGCCAGGATCATGGGCTTGTGTGTGGATTTCTACTATACACTGGGAAACCTTAGGACATGAACCTGAGACCTTCCCATGTGGTCTCAACCCCTCAGAGTGTTGCTTTATTACTGTCCAGCAGTATGTGATCTAGCTTAAATTAACCTGTGTGTATGGTATTATGGAAAGGTAAGGTTTATCTTTTTACACAAGCTTAGTTGTTCTTGTGCTATTCATTGAGAAGATAATCTTTATTTTCACCACAGAATTACTTTGACATTGTAAAAGCAAAGAAACAAACAAAAATCTCAACTGACATTTTGGCACTTAAAAAAACCTCAAATGTGTCTATGTTCAGAAATAAACTCTGTTTTATCCATGGACTTGTTTGATTTTATGTCTATACCACATTTTCTTCATTATTTCGTTTTTTTTAAATGTTTACAAAACAAAAATGACAGGGATCAGCAGGTGGCATGGTGGTTAAGGGCGCTGGACTGCCACACAGTGGAACCTGGTTCAAGTCCCAGACCCGGTGGTTTGCTTTCTCACTTTCCCTCTCTCTCTCTTTCTCACTCTATCCTTCTGAATGAATGAATGAATGAATAAATAAATGAATAAAGTTAAATAAAATATATATTTTTAAAAATTACAAATCATTTTTTCAGCAGAATTTTATATTTATTCATCTGTTAAATGTTTCTTTCCTTTGCCCCTCCAACACAGCTGTTCCCCTCCCTTATAGTCTCTGGTATCATCACATATCCTTTCTGCTATCATATCTTCAGATCTTTTGATTTCTGCCATAGTTCAGACATTCATATATATTGAGTGGGGATGTATAGTGTGTTTCTTTCAAAGTCTGACTTACTTTGCTTAACATTAAGTCATCTATATTTATCCACTTTGAATCAAATGATAGGATCTTGCTGTTTCTTATAGTTGAGTAATATTCCATAATATGTAAATGTCAGTTTTTCAACCCAGTCAGTAGCCGTTGGATACTTACGTTGATTTCATATCCTAGAAATTGTGAATATGCTTCAGTAAACATGACTGTGTAAGTGTCTTGCTGATTGAGTGTTTTTCTATTCTTTGGGTAAATACCAGAGTGGGAATATTGGTTCATGTGGTGGTTCTATTTGTAGTTTTTTGAGGATCTCTATATTGTTTTCCACAGAGGGTATACTAATTTACATTCCCACCAGCAGTGTGAAAGTGCTCCCTTTTCACCATAGCCTTGTCAGCACTTCTTTATTTTTTTATCCTAGCCATTTTAACTGGGGTTTTAATTTTCATTTCGCTTATGGAAAGAGACTTTAAAGATGATTACATTTTAATAGTAAGTCTTAAAAGACAATAGTGTGAATCTTTTTATTTATTTTTTTAATATATATATGTATATATATTAGAAACTATTTCTTAATTTTTTACCAAACTTGTTTCCATAGCAATTATAAACTGTATTTTTTCAATTTATATAGATAAGTTTAGAATGGATTTCAATGAGTGTAAGTACAGATCAGGCTTGGTAATATTATTTTCTGTAAAGGACATAGTTAATGTTTTAGTTTTTGTAAGCCATATAGTTTGTTTTCTAGAAGTTTATTTATTCCATGAGAGAGAGAGAGAGAGATGGACAGACAGAAATACAACATTCTTGACAGTGTCCTGATGCTGCAATCCAGCCCTGTCCCCAGCCAGCCCAGATCACAGACGTGCACATGCCCAGTATGCACAGGGAAGTCTCCAGATACACACCGGCAGCCTTCTCACGTGTGCCAGCCTTGCAGAGCACTGCGTACGTTACCACTCTACCACCATCTAGATGTATATCTTGCAATTTGTTTTGAATCACTTATTATTCTTTATGTATCTCGTTCAATTTCCAAATATTTGAGGATTTAAAAATGTGCTATTGTCACTTAATTCTAATTTAATTATGTTATGGCCAGAGCTTATTTATGAACTGTCTCAATCTCATTGTGGCTTGTATAGATTTATTTTATAACCAAACAGGTAATCTCTCTTGGTAAACTTCCAGGTACAATTAGAATAAATTTACATTTGTTAAGCACAATGTTTTAAAAGACTATTATGGTGTCTTGATTAACACTATTGTTCAAACATCCTATATCTTTACTGTTTTTCTAATAGTTCTATTGGTTACTGAGAGATGGGTGTTAAAAACTGCCCAGAATTCAATGCCTTACCTCAGACCAATTAAATCAGAATTACTGGACATGCCCACCTTCCTATCACCAGTAATATTAACCTATCAACAGGGTTGAGAACTACTGTTAGGGAGAAAATAAAATTGTTATTGACACTATTTGTCGACAAAAATCACTTGTATAATTATGTTGCCTAAATATGCACAAAATAAATGGAGACTTAAATTTTGCTTATAGCTTACTTATAGCTATTACAGAATTATAAAACAAAACCAAATATAAGAATTATACACAAAAATACAAAACCAATATGATTCAAATGAACAACATTAATTTAATGTCTTATGTTTTGCTAAAACAGCACTGCTAATGTTGACTCTAATCACAGAATGATGTAGCCTCAGGTCCTGTTCTATATTTAATCTGTTTTTGTATTTTGAATTCAATAATACTTAAATGGAAATCTCTTTCCTATAAGTGTGTTGTACTAGATTATATTAATAATGGTATGTTAAGGATGGAGAATAATGGTTCTACCAAAACTCTGCCAGTAAGCAATTCTTGTCTGCTAATTTTAATAAATGGTAAAGTTCAAATTCTGGTATTTATTCATTATTTTCTGTTCAAATTATGGTGACTTTTTCTTTTCCTCTTACTGTTTTGTAGAAAAACAAAAATGTTCTTAACTAAGAATAAGATTATATATTCTGGCAGAGATGCTTCTTATTTGTGGTGGATTTAGATAGATTTCCCATTCCCATCGACCTTTAATTTTTTCCTTTATAGCATGATAGCTATGGGACCTCCTTAAAATTTCTAGACTCTTCACTTAAAAAGGAGTTCAAACATTGGTGCTTTGAAGTAGTTATTGGGTCATTGGGAAACCCATGGTGTATTTGCATAGAAAATACGTCATGAATTTCTAGACGACCTAATAAAGTTCTTGACTTCAGTAAATTCAAAATATCAATGTCTGTGTCAGACTTATAGTTTTTGTCAGTCAAAATGGTACCTACCCACCCAACATGAGCCCATCAAGCTAGGGCTAATGCTTCCTACCAAGCATGGTGACCTTGGTGGACTTTAGGCACCAACATGTCCAGATTCACCTGCAAATTCACCTGTCTAGTGGGCTTGTGTAGTAGGTGTATGCCAAGCATCTGAATAACACTTGCAGGTACAAGTTACATCTCTTAAGGACTTTATAAAATGGTTCATTCTAGTCAAAGATAAGGTTAGGATTACAGTGTTATTAAAATCTGCCTTATGTAATTATTCATAGAATCAGGAACATAAAACTCTTCATTGCTTACTTATTACTGTATTTGCTACTAATAAAACCATGGTAAGAATAAAAGTGATAAAAGCAAGGTAATTCATCAACCCCTATATCAGTTCAACCAGAGAAACAGACCATTAGGAGATACAAAGGGATTTATTGCAGGGCAATGGCTTACATAATTGTGGAAGCTAGCTGGGCATTTTCTGCAAGGCTCTAGTTTTTGCTTCTAATACTGTAGCGCAACATAGACCTGATAAGCAAGCAGAAAGGGAAGACAGATGTAAAGTGGGGAAGATCAAAGGTAAGCTGGAACCCACAGCATGAGCTAAAATCCCAAAATGAAGGGCTAAATCCCACATCAGTTCTTATTACCTCTGACCTTGGCAGCATGGATGTCCTTCAGGAGTCTGGACCCATCATCATGGAGCTAAGATAGACACATGGTCCAGGAGTCAGGCATCTGAAGAGCAAACAGAGGAAGAGGGGCAGGTGCAGGTCTTGCTTAGCCTCACACCAAGGCAGTGAGTCAGTAGATCAATCACAGTGGGTATATGAGCTACAAATCCTTCTCTTTCACACTCCACATCTGACAAGAAGCTCCTTTTTGGCTTACTCTAACTGAAAACATGCAAGAAAAGAAATTCTGCCAAGTGCAGTTTAGCCAAAGCAAGCTGATACATTGCACAGCCACTGGGTATATGGTACTGACTACTAGAATTAGTCTCATCAGTAACTCATCATTAATTTTTTTCTCTTTTCTTTTCTTGTTCTTTTCAGGTTTTTGACCGAGGGCATGTGTGCTCACTGGAAAGAGAAACAGAGAAAGACAGAAGAGGAAAAGTGATGAATCGCTACCCGGGGAGATGGCCATGCTGCATTTCCTTCTCCATTCTCCTCCAGATTTTGGGCAGGCATGCACACACACCCTGTGTCATTTTCAAGTCACTGGATCTGGAACTGGAACTGCAGTTGGCCATGTGGGAATCCAACACCTTAACTATCATGCCACCTGTTGGATTCACTCATCATTAGTTCTTCATAACCTGTTGTATGCCAAGCATTGTTGTAAATGCTGAGAAATAGGTAATGATGGGTATTATTCTGGAAATTGCACTTCCAACAGTCTTGATTTCAGTTTATACCACAACAATGTCCTTCAATCTTAACAAAAGGATGATGTTAAGAACTAATGCAGATCCTCAAATTCTGGATCACAATTTCTTTATAAAGTGGTTGTAGAGTGATTTTTTTTCTCTTTTTAAAAAAATTTTTAATTTACATTTAATCACACTTATCTTTACAGTGTATTGCATTGTTTCTTCAGCATGTGTATCAATCAGAACAAAAATTATGATATACATTATCATCAGCAAATAGTTTTAACTTTTTTGTCAGTTAAATGTACTATTTTTCTTCCCCATTCCCCTCTCTCCCTCTACTACCCACCCTGTATTACCCCTATCCTTACTTTGTATAGTATCTATGGTTGTCCTCCCTGCTTCTATCTTTCCAAACTTTCAGTTTCTGCTATAGAGCATAGCCATTCAGTATATGTTGGTTGGGGACATACAAAGTCTGTCTTTCATTGGCTGGCTTGCTTCACTTAGCATTAAGTATCCATATTCGTCCACTTTGTATAAATGTCAGTGTGTCATTGTTTTTTATGACTGAGTAGTATTCTATAGAGTACATATGCCACTATTTTTGGATATTTGCATTGATTTCATATCCTAGGAATTGTAAATAATACTACAATGGATGTGCAAGTATTTTTCCAACTGAGGATTTTTCTGTCCTTTGGGTAAATACCTAAAAGTGAAATTACTGGGTCATATGGTAGTTCTATTAGGTTTTTCAAGAATCTCAATATTGTACTTCAAAGTGATTGTACTAATTTGCATTCCCACCAACAGTGTAGGAGAGTTCTCTTTTCACCACAGCCATGCTGGCACTTAGCATGATTATAATTTCTTTCTTTCTTTTTTTTTTTTAATTTTAGCTTTTCTGACTAGAGTTAAGTGGTATCTCATTGTGGTTTTGATTTGCATTTTCCTTATGATAAGAGATGTTGAGCCTGTTTTCATATGCTTTTGACTCGTTCATATGTCTTCAGAGAATTGTCCGTTTAATTAATTTTCCCATATTTTAATTGGATTGGTTATTTTTGTGTGTGTGCATAAGTTGCTTGAGTTCCCTGTACATTCTGGTTATCAGTACCTTATTGAGATATAGTTTACAAATATGTTCTCCCAACCATAGGGTTGTCTTTCCTCACTGTACTTATTGTTTCTTTTTCTGTGCAAAAGCTTCTTGGCCTAAAATAGTTCCATTTGTCTATTTTGGGGACTATTGCCTGTGCTTTGGTTTCTTTAAGAGGTCTTTGCCTAAAGTATCCAGGAATTTTTCCTGTGATTTTCCACCAGTGTTTTTATTGCTTGAGGTTTTATAATTAGATCTTCAATCAATTTTGAGTTAATTTTTGTTAGTGGTGAGAGGTAAGGATCCAGGTTCATTCTTTTGCAGGTGGATATCCAATTCTCCCAGCACCATTTGCTAAAGAGATTTTCTTTTTCCACTGTATTGTCTTGTGCCCTTTGTCAAGGGTCACTAGGCTGTATGTTTTGGGTTTCATTTGGGGGTTCACAATTCTCTTCCATTAGTCTACCTGTCTGTTTTTGATCCAATACTATGCTGCTTTAATTATCACAGCTTTGTAAAACCACAGTTTTGAGGCCAGGAAGTGAGATACTTCCTATTTGGTTTTCCTTGCACAGTATTGCTTTGGCCATATGGGGCCTTTTATGCTTCTAGATGTATTTTGTGATTGTGTTCTCTATTTCTGTGAGGAATATTTCTGGTAGTTTGATTTGGATTGCATTACATTTATAGATTAATTTGGGTAGGATTGACATCTTGATTATATTAATGGTTCCAATGCAGGAACATGAGATATTTTTCCACTTCTTTGTATCATTTTTTATTTCATTTTCTAGTGTTTCATAGTTTTCCTTATAGAGATTTTTGATGTCTTTGGTAAGGCTTATTCCTAGATATCTTATTGGTTTTTTGGCTGTTGTAAATGGGATTTATTTATTTATTTCTGTCTCAGTTTGTCCATTATTGATGTATAAAAATGTTATAGATTTTTTGTATGTTGATTTTGTATCCTGCCACTTTACTATATTCATTTAACACTTCCAGGAAATTTTTTTTTTTTTTTTTTTTTTTTTTTTTTTTTTGTGTGTGTGTGTGTGTGTGGATTCTTTTGGATTTTCTATGTAAGGCATCAGATCATCTGCAAATAGAGGTAATTTCACTTCTTCTTTTCCTATTTGGATTCATTTTATTTGACTCACTTGTCTAATTGCATTGGCTAAAACTTCCATGTTAAAAAGGAGTGGAGAAAGTGGGCAGCCTTGTCTTGTTCCAGTTTTTAGTGGAAAAGCTTTCAGATATTCCCTTTTCAGTATGATGTTAGCTATAGGTTTCATAGACAACTTTATTGTGTTGAGGAATGTCTCTTCTCTGCCAATTTTGCCGAGAGTCTTAATCATGAAGGGATGTTATATTTTATTGAATGTTTTTTCTGCATCGATTGATATGGTCATATGGTTTTTTATTTTTCCTTTTGTTAATGTGATGTATGTATTGTTTTGTGCATGTTGAATCATCCTTATATCCTGGAATAAAGCATACTTGGTCATGATGTATAATCTTTTTAATATGTTGTTGAAAATGATTTGCTAGTATCTTGTTGAGAATTTTTGCATCCATATTTACTATGGATATGGGCCTGAAATTTTCTTTTCTTTTCTTTTTCTTTGTCATGTCCTTGTCTGGTTTTGGGATTAAGATGATTGAGGCATCATAGAACGAATTTGGAAAGGTTTTTTCCTTTTGAATATTTACAAATAGTTCAAGAAGATTTGGGTTAGTTCTTCTTTGAAAGTTTTGTAGAATTCAGAAGTAAAGCCATCAGGACCTAGGCTCTTCCTTGTTGGGAGACTTATTTATTACTCTTTCAATTTCATTGCTTGTTATGGGTCCATTCAGACTTTCTATTTCTTCCTGGTTCAATCTTGGTAAGTTATGTGTCCAGAAATGTGCCCATCTCATCTAGGTATCTAGGTTTTTTTGTTTGTTGACATTTAGCTGCTCATAGTATTCTCTGATGATATTTTGTATTTCTGTTATATCATCATAATAAAGCCTGTTTCTTTGCCCATCTAATTTATCTGGTTTATTTCTCTGTTCTTATTGATTAATCCAGCTAATAGCATGTTAATTTTTTTTTATCTTCTCAAAGAATGGGATTTTGGTTTTGTTTATATTCTGTATAGTTCTTTTATTCTCTATTTCATTTATCTCTGCTCAAATTTTATTTTTTTTCCTCTTAGAATTTTTGTTGTTGTTGTTGTCTTACCAGTTACCTGAACTGTGTTGTTAAGTGTTTAGTGTTTATTTGCCACTTGCTTTTTCTTTTCTTTTCTTTTTTTGAAAAATGTAAATTTTACTTAGATGTTTTCCAGAATTCATTCCAAGTAGTTTAAAATGATCTTTAAGTAGGCTTCATGTCCTGTACTTTATTATAGGAAGAGCTAATAGTAGATTCATTTAAAAAAATTCTTAAATAATTTTTTAAAGAAAAAAGGGTAAAGCTTCTTCTTTTTACTTCTATGGGTAATTAATAGCCAAAAATAATATCTAATCAATACTATATATAACAGGTAGTTTCTAGCTAAGATCTAAACCTCTCTCAGTTTTGAAATTTTAACTGAATTTCAGTTGATCCTTACAATAATTAAGATCATTAACCAGGGACCAGCAGTTAGCATAATGGCTATGTTGCTGAACTCCCATGTAGCCGACAGCAGTTCGATTCCTGGACCTGGTAGCTTAAACTCACACCAGTGAGTGTGTGTGTGTGTGTGTGTGTGTGTGCCCAAGATCCCGAGAGGAGAATGGAGGAAAAAGGATTGCTGCATGGCCATCCCCCCGGGGGGTGATTTCTCGCGTTCTATCTCTCTGTCTGTCTCTGTCTTTCTGGCGAGCGCACACACTATAACAAAAACCGCTCCAAAATAAAAGAAAAAAGAAAGAAAAGAAAAAAAAAGAAACATTAACAATAAACTTATAATAAATGTACTACCTACTTTCAATTTTATGTCACATTGCTAATATTCCTCTTGCATAGAAAAAAAATTATTGAAGATCTTCCGTTACCATCCAAGCTCAAAGATACCTAAGCTGTAAGTAGGTGTGAAAATTGTTTATACCTGCAAAGTTACACAAGAGATTCCAGTTCAAATTGATACATAAACATAAAGTGCTATATTAGAAAACAAAACAAAAACACAGTTCATTTGAGGGCAATTAAAACCAATGTTTTATTTTTGAAGATCTGACACTATAAAGAATGAAAAACACATACACATATACAATTATCATTCTATATTTGTTCTGGTTTGTTCTTTTCATTCTAAGAATGTTGACTTTATCAAGAATGTGTGCTAGCTGGTAAAACTGATGCTTAAGACATTTATCTATACTTGACTAGAGGTTGTAGAGGCTACTATGCCAGTTGGGCATTTGAAACCCTCTTACATTAAATATGAATATTTTCCCAATACTTTTACTACGTCACATTCTTTTGCTTTTCTCCTTAAGAACTCCATAGGCTTGTTTTAAGCATATGTAATAAACTACAGAGTTTGCTGAGAGTGCAGGTACTCCGGTTAATGATCAATATATGGTGCAACCAGTGGAAAAGCATTTATTGAGCATGGATGTAGTCCTTACCAACATAAATAGAACTATTTTTTTCTCAATAAAAAAGTCCACATAAAGGTCTCATTCTATAAAGATTTATTATTTCCAAACCACAGTGAAAAGAACTGCAGTAATTTACCAATTTTGTTTTCTGCTATGTGCCTTAGAGTTTCCTCCCTAAAAATTGATAACTGACACAAAAGAATGATTACATTTACAGAATGCAATATTGTAGTGACAGTGCTGAGGTTGATTATTATAGACAATTAAGCTCTTTGAGTATGGTTATTTCTTAATTATTTATACAGAACATTGGTCCAGTAACATAAAAATAGAGAGCAGCATCTGGAAATTAATCTCATTCAGTGTCCAGAGATAAAAGAGTTAACCATTCTTTTCATTATTTTCTGCAGGTAAGTCCTTGTACAAGATGAAATCCGATAGCAATTAAATGCTGGCAGCTTTCCAAGCTACTGTATGAAGAGGATCTTAGAGGCCATCACCATACAGCACACAGCAACATATGGGCTCTTCCATTCACTTGTGCTGGTACACTTCCAAGATATACTCAACAGTCCAGTTTTTATTTCTGTACAGGTGGCTTGGTGCCAAGGATCAGATATAAGCATGGGTTCATATGAGCAACAGGATTGCAGTCAACAGACTCTGAAAAATTGAAAATGGCAGACAGTGAGGCCAACGGTCCCCCAGCCACATCACCCTTCGGGACCTTTCTGCTTTTTTCTTGTGGGCACTAATTGCTATGAACTCCCCTCTTATGACTGCTTTTACTGTGTCCCATAGGTTATAAACACTTGTTTGTTTGTTATCATTGGTTTCTATGAACCTTTTTATTTCAGTCTTAATTTCTTCTATAGTTGTAGAGTCATTCAGGAGTAGGTTGTTTAGTTTCCATGTGTTTGTGAATTTTCTAGGGTTCGTTCTGTAGTTGATTTCCAGTTTGATTCCTTCGTGCTCAGAAAAGATGTTATATATTGTTTCTATACCTTTGAATTTGAAAAGGCTTGTTTTGTGTCCTATCATGTGGTCAGTCTTTGAAAATGTTCCATGTGTGGGTGAGAAAAATGTATATTTTGTGGTAGTTGGGTGATATATTCAGTAGATGCTTCCAAATCCATTACATGTATGATATTTAAATTTAATATCTGTTTATTTATTTATTTTATTTTTTATTTCATTTTTTATACATTCAGTCACCTTATTTAGCTTACAAAGTGAATATTTCAATATGTGAACATTTCTCCGTAATCCAGTTAATGAAACTATAAAATATCTTCAACAGGTAATATCACATTTCTTTTTTCCATTAATGCTTTGCCTCCATATTTTTCTTCTAAATGTCCTTCCTCAAGCCCTACTCTTTCACACACATTGTATCTGGTATTTACACCCATTTATTGTGTTCGTATATCTTTTAGTCAATCAGTTTCAGTCATAGAGTGAGGACACTTGGTATATAGTAAGTGGAGACATACAATGTCTCTCCTTCATAGCCTGGCTTGCTTCACTCAGCAGTAAATCTTTCATATTCTTCCACTTTATGTCAAAAGTCAGGGTATTTTTTTTAATCGCTGAATAGTATCCCATAGATTATATGTACCACTGTTTATCAATCCATTCATCTGTTCGGGGGCATTTGGGTTGGTTCCATGACTTAGCAATTGTGAATAGCACTGCAATAAACTTCGATGTGCAAGCAATGTTCCTATGAAGGATTCTTCAGTCCTTTGGGTAGATACCGAAGAGTGGGATTGCTGGATTCTATGGTAGTTTTATTTGTAGATTTTTGAGGAATCTCCAAATTGTTCTCCACAGTGGCTGGACTAATTAACTTTCCCATCAGCAGTGTAAGAGAACTCCCCTTTCACCACACCCCCGCCAACACTTTTCATTTTTTGTTTTTATAATCTTAGACATTATGATTGGAGTTAGGTAGTATCTCATTGTTTTGATCTGCGATCTCTTACAATGATGGATTTTGAGAATTTTTTTTCATATGCCCTTCGGCTATTCATATGTTTTTCTTGAGTAAGCTGCTTGAGTTTCCTGTGTATTCTGATTATCAGTCCCTTGTCTTAGGCATATTTTACAAAAATATTTTCTCATTCTGAGGGTTGTCAATTCACACTTGTTACTGTGTCCTTTGCTGTGCAGAAACTTCTTAATCTGATATAGTTCCACTTGTTTATTTTAGAGATTATAGTCTGTTCTTTGGGAATCTTATTTAAGAAGTTTGTCTACCCCAATGTCTTCCAGAGTTTCCCCAGTGTTTTCCACGTAGTTCTATAGTTTGAAGTCCTAAGTTCAGATCTTTGATCCATTTTGAGTTGATTTTTGTTAATGGTGAAAGATGGGGATTCAGTTTAATCTTTCTGTAGGTGTATACCCAGTTTTTCCAGCACCATTTACTAAGGAGGTTTTCCTGTTCTCAATAGACTGACAGGTATTCTTTGTCAAAAATCAGTTGGCTGAAAGCTTTGGGGTTTATTTCCAGGTCTCTGTTCTATTCTGTTCGTCTGCTTGTCTGTTTTTGTGCCAATACCATTCTGCACAGGATTGGTTTGGCAATACGAGATATTTTATGATTCCAGACAAATTCTATGATTGTCTTTTCTATAACTGTGAAGAATGTCTTTGTTATTTTGATTGGAATTGCATTAAATATGTAGATTAATTTGGGTAGAATTGCCATTTGGATTATGTTAATTCTTCCAATCCAGGAATATAGGATACTCTTTCACTTTTTTATGTTATTTTCAATATCATTTTTAACATTTTCATAGTTTTCTTTATAAAGGTCTTTGACTTCCTTACTTAGGTTTATCTCTAGGTATCTTATACATTTTGTGGCTACAGTAAAAGGGATTCTTTTCTTCAGTTCTACTTTGTTCAATTTGTTCACATATGGAAATGCTATAAATTTTTTAATGTTGATTTTGTATCCTGCCACTTTACTGTATTGATTTATTACTTCAAGAAGTTATTTCATGGAAACCTCTGGGTCTTCTCAGTATACCATCATGTCATCTGCAAATAAAGATGTTTTCAACTCTTCATTGCCTATTTGAATGCCTTTTATATTGTTCTCTTTTCTGATTGCATTGATTAAGACTTCCAGGATTATATTAAAAAGTAGTGGAGAAAGTGGGCAGCCTTGTCTAGTACCAGTTTTTAGTGGAAACACTTTCAGCTTTTCCCCATTCATTATAACATTAGCTATAAGTTTTTCATATATGGCTTTTACTGTGTTGAGAAATGACCCTTCTATGCTGATTTTCCTGAGAGTCTTGATAATGAAGGGATGTTGTATCTTATCAAATACTTTTTCTGCATCAATTGATTTGACCATATGGTTTTTATCTTTCTTCCTGTTAATATGGTATATTATGTTTATAGTTTTGCATATGTTGAACCAACCTTGCATTCCTGGAGTAAAGCCTACCTGATCATGATGTATACTCTTTTTTAGAAGTTGTTGGATATGATTTGCTAGTATCTTGTTAAGAATCTTTGCGTCTATATTCATCAGAGATATTGGTCTATAATTTTCCTTCCTGGTCCTGTTCTTATCTGTTTTAAAGATAAGGGTGATAGAGGCTTCATAGAATGAACTAGGGAGAGATGCACCCTTTTAGATCTTTAGAAATAACTTGAGCAGAATGGGGCTTAACTCTTTTTTGAACATTTTATAGAATTCAGAGGTGAAGTCATCAGGGTCAGGACTTTTTTTTGTTGGAAGGTTATTTTTACTGATTCAGTCTCCTGGCTTGTTGTGGGCCTATTCAGACTTTCTATATCCTCCTGGCTCAATCTTGGTAGATTATATGTGTCCAGGAATTTGTCCATCTCATACAGATTGTTTTGTTTCTTAGTGTATAGTCGTTCATAGTATCCTCTAATGATGTTTTGTATTTCTACTTCGTTAATATTGCCTAATTCATCACAGATTTGATTCACCTGGGTCCTTTCTCTCTTCTTAATAAGTCTCACTAGTGGTGTATCGATTTTGTTTATCCTTTCAAAGAACCAGTTTTTACTTTCATTTATTTTCTGTATAGTTCGTTTATTTTCTATTTCATTTATTTCTGCTTGTATCTTTATCATTTCCTTTATCCTAGAGTTTTTTTTGATTTTTTTGCTGTTGCTTTTCCAAGGCATGAAGGTGGGTGATCCATTTGCCTTCTTTCCGTCTTCCTCTTACGCTCACTAATTGCTATAAATTGCTATGAACTTCAAGGGGTAGGAGGGTATTAACAAAACAAAAAGGAGGAGCAAAGAAAAAAAATACCTGCCTACTTCTCTAGGGGGTGGGGTCCTGGTCTTGGGAACCTGGAAGTGGGGCAGGGGCAATGGTGTTCCTACCTCAGTTTCCCTTGCTGGCCAGGAGCCTAGAGATTGAACTGGATCTCTCCTGCAGAGAAAGGGCCCATCTCTGTTTATTTTTTGTCTAGGTGATCTGTCTGTAGGAGTCAGTGGGGCTTTGAGATTCCCTATGATTATTGTGTTGCAGCCTCTCTCTCCCTTGAGATCTACCAGTCTCTCTTTGATATATTTAAGTGATCCAGCATCAGGTGCATAAATATTTACAAGTGTTATTTCTTTTTGGTGAACTACTCCTTTTAGTACTGTATACTATCTTTCTTTGTCTCTTCTTACATCTTTCATCTTAAAGTCTATTTTGTCTGACACCAGTATTTCTACTCCAGCCTTTTCTTGGTTTCCATTTGCATGGAATATCTTTTTCTAGCCCTTCATTTTCAGTCTATGTATGTCCTTATCAGTGAGTTGTGTTTCTTGTAATCAGCATATAGATAACTTCTGTTTTTGTATCCATTTAGCCAATTATCCCTTTTAATGGGATAATTTAATCTATTAACATTCAGCGTTATTATTAATATGTGGATTTACCCCTGTCATTTTGTTAGCCATTTTCTCAGTTGTTCTTTGTTCTCTTGATTCTGTTTGTCTCTCTTTAGTTATCGTGATACAACAGTTCCCTCAGTACTTCCTATAGAACTGGACTATTATTGGTGAATTCTTTCAGTTTTTGTTTATCTGAGAATACTTTTATTTTTTTCCCTTTGTAGGATAATCTGGCTATAGTATTATTGGTTGAAATTGTTTTTCTTTTAATGTTTTGAATATATCTTCTCATTCTTTCCTTGCCTGCATTGTTTCAGTTGAGAGGTCTGATGTTAGCCTAATAGGATAATCCTTTTAAGTAATTGATGCTTCTCCCTTGACATTTTTATAATATTGTCTTTGCCTTTAATTTTTACCAAACTAGCTATGGTGTGGTGGGGGAGAGGGTCTTTTTATGTTGACTCTATTTGGGGGCCTTTTTATTTCTTGGCTCTTAATTTCTCCATGCTTCTCTATATTTGGAAAATTTACAGATAATATTTCATGAAAGAGGTTTTCCATACTTTTAGCGGATTCTTTACCTTCTGGGATACCCATTATATGGATATTTGGCCCTTTCATGGTGTCTAGAATTTCATGTATATTTCCCTCATTATTTTTGGTTGTTTTTCTTTCTTTCTGGTAATTTGGTCTATGTTGGAGACTTTGTCTTCTAGGTCAGGAAGTTTTTCTTCTGCATGGTCCAACCTGCTGTTAATGCTTTCTAGGGAAATTTTGATTTTTTATATTGCATTCTTCATTTCCAGAAGTTCTGTTTGATTCTTTTTTAGGTTATCAATTTCTTTATGGAATTCCTCTTTCATGTCCTGAAATGACTTCCTCATTTTCTAAAACTTATTGTTTGTTCTCTCTTACATCTCATTGAGTTTTGTCACTATGAATTCTTTTCCTGACATTTCTGTGTATTTCTCTGTGCTATATCCACTGTTGGTGAGAGGCTATTATGCTTGCCTAGGAAAGAGTTACAACCTTTTTTACAACCTTGTTTTCTTATGTTTCTTTGAGATCTGTGCTGGTTTCTAGTCATCTGATGCAGTATTCACTTTTTTCTATTTATTGGAGTAGACTTTGAGGTACTGGTAGAGGAAATAACACCCTTAGTTCTCAGGTATGTTCTTATTGGAGGATTCTGCCTTCCAAGTCAGAGTAGATAGGGGTAACTCAGGTGCGTGACTCCTCTGCCAAATTTTCAGCTCTTGATGAGGTGGTACCAAACTAAGGAGATATAACTTAGTGAATAGGGTCAAGTTGTGCATTGTGCTTTGGGAAGAGGTTGGTTGGTGTACCAAAAGTTCCAATGTAGCTCCTAAGCCCCAAACATGGGCTACACAAGGAGGACTACCCAGACCAGGCTTAAGTATCCCCGTGGGTGGCAGGCAGGGCAAGCTCATAGGTGTGTGATGGTGTGTGGAGAGTTTCAACATAGCTCCCAAGCCCTGAATGCAGGATCACTCTGGTCATAAAGTGATTTTAAATATTGCACTGTGTATTTTAGATAAGTATTAAAGAAAAAAATCAAGTAATTAAAGCTATTATGTTTTCAGTTAGATATGTCATAGAAATTACAGATCCCCCACTTTGAAAAGCAATTATTTCACCACACCAATATAACATTAATTCAGATAATAAATCCAGTAAACTATTATAGAGTCTAGTTTGTGCTGGGCAAAGTGATAAGTGCTGAAACTACAGAATTAAATCATAAGCTCTGTCTACAAGGAGCACTCATGATTCCAGATAAACAATAATTTGTTAGAAAATTTTGTGGTTGGGCAACATCCAGTGTCCACAGCTTCAGAGAAGAACTATGGGTTTTTTGGCTTTACTGAAGCAAGCTAAGTGTCCATTCATCTCCTTCTACTCAATTACCACTAAAGTCTAAAGAGAGAGCTACTTTAATTCACAGTCACTTGTTGTTCACATAATGAATATCCACTTGGAGATTCTCCTGATGTTATCAGCTATAGTCAGTGACGATTTGTGCAGCTCTTTTCTTAAAGTTGGAAAGCAGGACTAGCATTCCAACCACATCTGGTAAGTTATGCGTACAGAATAGATAAACATAAAGGAGCCCCTGAGCCTTGGTGTAGCCATGGTCTTGTTTCCATTCTGCAGTAGTAATATCTGACTCTACTACTTCTCCAGGAGGCAATGAGCACCAATGGACTTAGTAGAATGTAAGATGGAAAAAAAAGTTCTTAGTGCGGCAACTTGCTTTCACCCTTTTAATTTAAAAATTGCAACCTAGCCATAATCATCTGCGTTTTTGATGTCCAAGCATGGTTATGGGGTAAAGGATAGTACAGGGCAAAATAGAAGAGCTCCTCCTTTACTCCAAAGAACCCTGTGGTGTAATGATCTCCAGGACTGAGTGTAGGACCTGACACTTGGACAGTGCTAAAAGGAGAAAACAACAACAGACAAAAATCTCCTAAACAAAGACATAACCTAAAAAACAAATAATGACAACAGAAAAGTGTATGAGGAATAAATGAATAACTCTGGGTACTGAACCTACACATATTCTAGAGCATATGTACCAGAATGAGATAAATGGTCAGGGGTAAGGTTGAGAAAGGACAAAGTTCCTATAAAAGAGAGAAAATGGTAAGAGTGTGATTTACATTCTAGGCTAGTCTGCCAAGCCCAAGGAAGGAATTTGAGAGCACCAGCTGCAGACATTGATGCAGCTCTTCAGAGGTCCGAGAGCACACTCAGGTACAATTGCCATCTGATGTTGCCTTCTGTGCCAGTTAGGGTGAGTGTCAATTGTCTGCCTTGAGACGAACAAACTCAGATCAGCCTGTGTGTGATTGGTTATAATGACTCACCTTTAGAACTGCACACACTTTGAATGCTAAGGTAGAGTTCTCACCTGCGGCCCGGAGGCAGACAGGACTCCAAGTCTGGTTTGGGAACAAAAGCGTGGTGGATGTCATCATAGAACTAAAGGATTCAGGGAGAAGAAACTGGCAGCGAAGACCTACATTTAAATGGACCCTTTGACTGTTACATTAAAGGGCAAAACAAAATAAGACAATAGGCAAAAACAAAACAAAAATAAAAACAGAGCAAAACAAAACAAGTCTTGACCTGGAAAGAGAATTTTTGAAAGGTGAGGCCAAATTGCCTGAGTGAGGCTCTCTGACATAAGTCCACCTCCTCCTAGGGGGTGAAGTGGCACTGATTGCCAGCACAGGCTGCTGTGGGATGCCATCATGTCACAGTAGGATCGTGAGGTCTGAGCAGAAAGTGGGATAGGGTGGAAGGATCACACACCCAGTGGCAAACGGTTGAGGTGGGGAGAGTATCTAATTCACACCCTTGAAAGTACAATCTGGTGCAAAATTCTCCTAACCTGCAAAGTTCAGGTGAGCTGTTGGATCCGAGATCCGCTGGGTGAGTCTTTTCTGAGCAATTTTCTCCGTCACTGGGAGGTGTCCTTAGGTTTCAATTAGTTTCAGTTCCTCAGATATCATCTTGCACACTCTGTGAAACCACATTCCTTTTCTCCAGGGCTCTTTACTCATCTAGGTACCATCAAGACATCTTGCAGTCGTCGCCTCTCCTCCTGCTTCCTGATGCAGATGGCATGGGAGGCTTGCTTGAAAGCATCAGAAGGTCAGAAGAACTTTCTTTTTTTAAATCTTTTTTTATTTCTTATTTTAAAAATTAATTTACATTTATTCACCAAGCATTGTCACAGCATAAAAAATGTAATTTCCCATCCAGAAGATGCTGCATAGTAGCTTAATCATACATGCTATCGTCAATAATTTTCCATTTCTAGTTTCATATATGTGTGTGCGTGTGTATATATATGTATTTTCTCCCTATTTCTCACCCTCTGCCATTTCCCAGCTCCTCCCACACTATCTCAGGTGTCCATGGTTGTTTTCCATTCCTTTTTGCCCTCACATTTTATTGATTCACAAAATTTCTTAAATAATTTAACTACTTTCAATAGTAAGCTCTGCTGATATATACATATCTATGAATACATGTCTGACTTAAGGCATGAAACTTTGAGTAGAATGAATATACTATAAGGTAGCACCTAGCTGATGCTATATAGTTTACTATGGTCATTAATTATGTATTTCTTACTATATTTTTCAATTTCAAGAAAAGCAGATTTAACCCTGCAAAGTTCAGGTGAGCTGTTGGATCCGAGATCCGCTGGGTGAGTCTTTTCTGAGCAATTTTCTCCGTCACTGGGAGGTGTCCTTAGGTTTCAATTAGTTTCAGTTCCTCAGATATCATCTTGCACACTCTGTGAAACCACATTCCTTTTCTCCAGGGCTCTTTACTCATCTAGGTACCATCAAGACATCTTGCAGTCGTCGCCTCTCCTCCTGCTTCCTGATGCAGATGGCATGGGAGGCTTGCTTGAAAGCATCAGAAGGTCAGAAGAACTTTCTTTTTTTAAATCTTTTTTTATTTCTTATTTTAAAAATTAATTTACATTTATTCACCAAGCATTGTCACAGCATAAAAAATGTAATTTCCCATCCAGAAGATGCTGCATAGTAGCTTAATCATACATGCTATCGTCAATAATTTTCCATTTCTAGTTTCATATATGTGCGTGCGTGTGTATATATATGTATTTTCTCCCTATTTCTCACCCTCTGCCATTTCCCAGCTCCTCCCACACTATCTCAGGTGTCCATGGTTGTTTTCCATTCCTTTTTGCCCTCACATTTTATTGATTCACAAAATTTCTTAAATAATTTAACTACTTTCAATAGTAAGCTCTGCTGATATATACATATCTATGAATACATGTCTGACTTAAGGCATGAAACTTTGAGTAGAATGAATATACTATAAGGTAGCACCTAGCTGATGCTATATAGTTTACTATGGTCATTAATTATGTATTTCTTACTATATTTTTCAATTTCAAGAAAAGCAGATTTAACTTTAGTAAATCAAAGAAATGCTAAGGAAATACCATTTTCTCCAGTTCCTGCTTGGTCAAGCAGATTAGCTAAATAATTGCCAGGGGTCTATGAGAACTGGTACCCAGCAATCTGCCTCCCTCACCTCCTCCCATTGCTGTTTTTAAGTCTTGCATGACTATGGATGAGGTTTCCTAGAATTCTCAAGAAAGGTCTATTCTCTTTCAGGTTCAGGATTCATGTTCACTGGCCGCTGACTGACCTCTGGCTTCCACTCTGAATGAGTACCTAAAGGACGAAAATCTGAGGAGGAAGGAAGTAGCATTATTATGTTCTTAATGTATGCCAGGCCCTGTGCTTAATGCCATCTGGCTATCATCTACCTATCATCTATTTATGATCCATCTGTCATCCATGATCTATCTATCATCTAATCTCTCTCTCTACATCATCATCTCTGTCTAATTTGACTACCTATTCATTACACTGAATGATTGTGATGCTACTGTAACAAGCAGAGAGTATTTTTTTCTCTCTGCCATACCTTTAAGGTATTAAATGTTTTATCTTTTTATCATCCCTTAAATGGCATTTTCAACAACTTTTAAAACATTTTAAGTTAATCTTATATAAAAGAAGACATGTTGAGAAGGTTTCATGACTACAACATTCAGTCCAAGATAATCAAAATTCTGAACTCTATTCAAATTTAAACCTTCTTCCTTCTTTAGTTCAGACCTTTTGGGAGCTGGAGCTCTTTGATGAAGAGAGTAAGTCCCTATTTTCTTCTTTCTCTTGGGGTTTAGGTGAAAAGTTTTTTGGGGTAGAAAAGAGTAGAAGCAAGGATAGGGATGAGTTTGATCATGAAAGTCTACTGGGGCTCTCTGGAGGGTAATCATAGATGACTGTTGCTCTTGGAAGGTGCTTTAGGGTTCTTATGATACTCCCCAGTTGCTAGTAGATTTTGCTCAAGATCCCCTTATTTCAAGCAATGCCTCCTCCATCTGTCCCACAGTACTCCCTCTTTAGCTTTTGACTCATGTCCACCTGTCACAGGTCATGTCACTTCCAGCTGCCCACTCATCCTCCTCCCAGTCCTTGTCTCACCGTTCTTCCAGGTGGAGGGTCTCTTGAGCTGGCCAAGTTCAGATCTGTATCTGGCATAGCCTCTATTGCCCTAACCATCGCAGAGAGGGCCATTTATAGCACAGCCATTTTTTACTCTGCCAACAGAGCTTCTGGTCAGCTGCAGGTGTGCAGACTTTCCAGTGTGAGGCTGGCAGCCATCTGTCTGATTCACAGATTCCAGTAGGCTCAAATTCTCTAAGTTGCCCCTTGACCTCTCCTGCAGTTTGACACTTGGGAAAGATACATCCTTTATTTACCCACAGATGATGGTGCAGTGCAAAAATAACTCCCTCTAAAGTTGTTCTCTGTGCCTCATTATCTCTTTAACTTTAGTCCTTTCATATGCTCAAGGTGGGAAATGGTCTAAGGTTGGGTGAGCTGTTTTCAAAGACTTGCTTAAAATGTTTCTCAGTTGGGATATGGTACTTAACTTCTGATGTCTTGTTTCTGGTGTTCAGTGTCTTCTTTTAGGTTTCTGCCACAGGCTGCATATGCTTGCTGGAGAGGAGAGAGATAGAGGGACAGAGAGAGAAACAGAGAGAGAAAGTGAGAAATCATAGCCCACCTTGAGAGAGGGATGACCATGCTGAAATCCCATCTCCTCCACTCTCTTCCCTGGATTTTGGACATGCACACACACATGCTTGGCATGATTTTCAAGGCACTGGGTCTGGGACTCAGACTATGGTCGGCCATGTGGGAATCCAGCCACCTTAATCGCCACCTGCTGGACCCTCAAGTGTTTTTAATTTTTAAAAATTTATTATTTTTTATTTTTTTATCTTTTTAATTTTTAATTTTTAATTTTTTAATTTGTCCATAGAGAGAAAGAGAAGGAAAGTGAGAAAGCAGGCCACTAGGTCCCAGATTCGAACCATGGTAAGCCATGTGGGAGTGTCCAGAACCTTAACCACCACGCCACCTGCTGGCCCCTGTTTTTTTTAAACACCCTGGCACATGGGTTTTTGTCACCAATATACATGAGATCCCAAGAAGATATGTTTTACTCATCCTGCACTATTATCAAGGCAAGTGATCTCTACAGAGTTTAAATACCTTGTCTAAGAACACATGGTGAAAAAATAAAGGAAAAATTAAAAGCCAGACTTGTATAATTCCAAAGAGCATGCCCTTCCCACCATATTGGGGCATAATATAGCAACCAATACATTGCAAAGGATGTTAAGTAGAAAAGAGCTTCTTTCCCATGTATCTAAAACAGGGATACTTTTGAGGGTAGAGTGTTAAAACAAATAATTTGTTTTTCAGTTGTAGACTTACACTTTAGACATTATTTTCAAATCACCCCTACATTTACTTTTCAAACCGATGCCAAATTAAATGTGTTATTTGATGCTTATTGTGACAGGCCTAAAATTGTGATCTTTGACATTTTTTGTACAAGACTGATTGATAATTAGTATGTATTATGGTAGTTAAATCATACACTTTTAGGTTTTGTGACTTTTTTTTTTTTTTTTTTTTTTTTTGCCATAGGGAATGTTCACTTGCTAGAGTGAGATACATAGAAGGAAAGTGAGAAATCACTCTCTGGGATAGCCACACCACAATCCATTCTCCTCCATCCTCCTTTCAGGATTTTGGTCATGCATGTACACGTGCCTGGTGTGATTTTCAACCTGCCAGGTCTTGGACTTGAACTGTCATCAGCAATGTGGGAATTCAGTGACTTAGTCACCATGTTACCTGCTGTCCTTTCTCTTTTTTCTTTTATTTTTGTTATTAGTATTGACAAAATGATGATACTGATAACAACGTTTTCAACTGGTGTCTATTGTGGCTCAATGCCTTGAATACCAGAATGGGCAGACATAATCTATGGTATATTTGTGTTATATCTGCCTGAACTTAAAAGACACAAGCAAGAAAATTAATTTTAGGAAGGTAAAATAGATAACTTTTATTAAGTCTTTACTATGTGATACTCACTGAATTAAATATCTTTCTTGATCTAACTCTTGTAGCAACTTAATGGATGTGGAAATCTTTCTAGTCCAGTTTTCTAGATGAAGAAACTGCAGTTGAAGGCCAAATAGCTTGCCCAAATTTGTGCAGAGTCAGTAGTGAGACTTTCAAACTCTCACTTCTATCAACTTGTTTTCTTCATTCTGACTATATACTTCCTTTCCTTCTATCCATAGCCATACCACTTTTCTAAGTGTCTCATTGTTTGGCAATTGTACATAAATATGATGGGTTAATAGCTAAAAGATCTTACAGAAGACATACTAAGGTGGTAGCCATAACTCCAAAACAGGTAATAGACACAGAATAGGTCAAAGAAGGGAAATTTCTATAACTACTGACCATACCTTTCCAACAAGCTGTGCAGTGAATAATGTGACATACACCCAAATAGAGTTCTAGGCATTTTCACTCTAGTCTTCCACATGTAGATGCTGACTAGATCTCAGGCATCTTGGATACACCTTCTCTGGAGGTGTGGAAGCTTCCTTTCTTCTTTTTTTTCCTCCTACTCTCTGTTTCTCCCTCCTCCCTCTTCCTTCTTTCCTGTTTTTTTTTCCTCAGACTAATTGAGATATAATTTACATATCATATAATTTACTCATTCAAAGAATACAAGTCAATGTTCTTATGTATATTTGTAGATATGTTCATTCATAAGCACAATCAATTTTAGAGTATTTTTATCATCCAAAAATAAAACGTCATAATTATTAGCATTTATTTCCTATTTTTCCTTGCCCTCAAACTGTGGAAACTACCATCTACTTTCTGTTTCTATGGATTTACCTATTCTGAATACATCATATAAATGGAATTATATATGTGGCCTTTTGTGTCTGATATCTTTTACTTAGCATAATTATTTCCAGTTTTATCCATGTTGTAGGATGTGTAAGTATCAGTCCTCTTTATTTTTGAGTAATATTTTATTTAATGGACATGTTACAATGATTTACCCATTCATTGAGTGATGGATGTTTGGTTTGTATCCAATTTTTAGTTATTATGAAAAATGATGTATGAACATTTATGTACAGGTTTTTCTGTGTTTGTGCAAGTTTTCTTTTTGAAAAATTTATTTTTACATTTAATCACTGTGTATCTTTACAGCATATCAAATGAATTTTCATGATGAATACACTATATGTTGATTCAGTTAAAGATACTAACACACATATTACCATTAGCAGATCATTTCCTATTTTTGTGTCCCTTAAATGTTTTGCTTCTTTTCTCCCCTTTATATCCTCCCTCTCACCCTTGCCCACTTTCCACTCTTCTCCCACACTCTCTAGTATCCACAGTTGGTCTCCATGCCTTTATACCTTCCAATCTTTCAGTTTCTGCCATAGAGTGCAGATAATCAATATATTTTGAGTGGAAATATACAATGCCTCTCTTTCATAGTCTGGCTTACTTTGCTTAACAGTAAATTTTCATAATCATTCACTTTTTATCAAATGACAGGGTCTCATTGTTTTTTTATGGATGAGTATTATTTCATAGTGTATATGTGCCACATTTTTTCAATCCATTCATCTTTTTGTGGACATTTGGGTGTGTTCTATGTCTTAGCAATTGTGAATAATACTGTAACAAACATGGATATGCAAGCGTTCTTCAGACCGAGTGTATTACTATCTTTTGGGTAGATATCCAAGAGTGGAATTGATAGATCATATGGTAGTTCTATTTGTAGGTATTTGAGAAACTTCCATGTTGTTCTCTGCAGTGGTTATACTGATTTACATTCCCATCAACAGTGTAGGAGAGTTCCCTTTTCACCTCAGCCTCATCAGCATTTATCATTTTTTATTTTCTATTTTTGGCCATTCTGACTGGAGTTAGGTGGTATCTCATTGTGGTTTTGATTTACATCTTCATTATGGTAAGAGATGATGAACATTTTTTTTTATATGCTTTTAGGCTGTTCATATATCTTCCATAGAGAGTTGTCTGTTCATCTATTTACCCATCTTTTAATTGAGTTGATAATTTTCTTTTCAGGTAAACCAACTCGACTTCTAAGTATATTCTGGTTATCAGTCCCTTATACGAGGCATAGTTTGCAAATGTGTTCTCCCATTATGAAGGTTGTCAATTCACTTTAATGATTGTTTCTTTTGCTGTGCAGAAGCCTTTTAACTTAGTGTAGTCCCACTTGACTATTTTGGAGATTATTGCCTATGCTTTGTGGTCTTATTTAAGAAGGTTTGCCTACTCCGATATCTCCAAGAGTTTCCTCTGTGTTACCCAGCAGTAGTTCTGTCGTTCGAGGTTTTTGGTTTAGATATTGGATACATTTTGAGTTGATTTTTGCTAATGGTGAGAGGGGCTCAGTTTCATCTTTCTGCAAGTGAACACTCAGTTTTTTGAGCATCATTTGATAAAGAGATTTTCTTTTCCCCACTGGATTGTCTGGCGTCCTTTGTCATAAATCAGTTGGCTGTATGTTTTGGGGTTTATTTCTGGGGTCTCTATTCTGTTCCATTGGTCTATACACCTGTTTTTGTACCAGTATCATGTTGTTTTAATTATCACAACTTTGTAATATATTTTGGAGTCAGGGAGTGAGATGGCTCCTCCTCCTCCACTATTCTTGTGCAGTATTGCCTTGGTGATATGGGGTCTTTTATGGTTCAAGACAAATTCTTTGACTTTTTTTCTAAATTTGCAAAGAATGTCTCTGGTAATTTGATTGGAATTGCATTGAATATGTAGATCAATCTGGGAAGAATTAACATTTTCATTATATTAATTCTTCCATCCAGGAACATGGGGTGTCTTTCCAATTTTTGGTGCCATTTTTAATTTCTTTTTTTAGTTTTTCTTGTAGATATCTTTGATTTGTTTTCCTTGGTTAGGTTTATTCCTAGGTACCTTGTACTTTTTGTGGTTACTATAAATGGAATTTTCTTCAGCTCTATCTCAATTTGTTTATTGTTGGTATATAGAAATGCTATAGATTTTCACATATTGATTTTATATTTTACCACTTACTGTATTTATTTTTCATTTATCATTTTTAGGATATTTTTTGTTTTGTTTTATTTTTGTTTGTGTTTTTTTTGGGGGTGTTTTCTATGTATGTAATAATGGTATCTGTATATAGAGATAACTAAACTTATTCTTTCTGTATATGAATGTCTTATTTTAGTCTCTTGTCTGATTGGTTGGCTAAAACTTCCAGTACTATATTGAAAAGAAGTGGAGAAAGTGAGCAGCCTTGTCTTGTTCCAGCTTTTAGTGGAAAAAGCTTTCAACTTTCTCCTATTCCGTATGGTGTTAGCTAGGGCTTTTTTCATAAATGGTTTTTACTTTGTTGAGAAATGTCCCTTCTATGCTTGTTTTGTTGAGAGTCTTAATCATGACCTATGTGGTTATTATGTTAATACCACAATTTCTTAGCTACAATAGCTCTGAGATAAATTTTGAAATCTGTAAGTGTGAGTCTCACAACGTTATTCTTCTATTTTAGCTAGTCTAGGACCCTTGAATTTCCATACACTGTTTAAAAGTTAGCTTTTCAATTTCTACCAAAGAAAAACTAACTTGGATTTTTTTCTTTTAGCTTTTTGCCATAGGGCACATGTGTTTGCTAGAGAGAGAGACTCAGAGAGAGAAAAAAAGTGGAAATCACTCACAAGGAGGATGGCCATGCCACAGTCCCTTCTCTTCCATTCTTCTCTTGGAATTTCTGGGTATGAGTTTCAAGTTGCTGGATTTGGGATTCAAACCATGGTCAGTCATGTGAGAGTCTAGCACTTTAATCACTATGCCAGCATATTGGATATTTTAAAAATAGGGATTAGATTGATTCTGTAGATCAGTTTGGGGAACATTGTCACTTAACAAAATGAATGCAAGCACATCAAAATTCTTTCCGTTTATTTAGGTATTCTTTATTTCTTTTGGGAAGCTTTATGCTTTTTATACTAGCCTTTTATACTAGATTAATTAATCTTTAAATTATTTCTAGTGGCTCATTTTTATATTGATTTTTCTTTATTCATGAAAGAGCATGTATGCATGCACATGAGAGAGAGACAGGGAGAGAGAGAGAGAGTGAGTATTCTACATAAGATGTGGTCACACTGTAATCCTCTTTCTATAGTCTTCTGGGCCTTTGAGTCTTAGTCACTTGTTTGAATGCCCAATATGCTTCAGACTAAGCTGGCTGGGGATTTGAACTGTGCTCATCATTTGGGATCCAATTTTTCTTGAGCAGCATATTAGATTATTGGTACACCATGGACCCAACCAAAACTTTATATTAGTTTATTATTTATTTATTTGTTTAATTAATTACAATTTCTGATTTATGCATAATTGCTGTCCATTTTTATTTGGTCTGTTTCTTAAAGTATGTATAAATGCATAATAATCAAATTAAGTATATAAACATATTCATCATCAACATTTGACATTACATTGTATTATGTACATTTGAGATTCATTCTATTGGAGTTTACGGAAGTATATATTGAATTGTTAACAATACTGTTTTACTCTACTGCTGTACATTGTTTCACACCCGATTCCACTTATTTATATGCCTTCATGTGTTTGTTAATCAGTTTCTCCAAAAACTCTCCCCAATGTAGCTTATAGTATCTACTGTAAATGATCTTTACTTCTATACTGTGGAGTCCTTTATTTTCCACTAATGAGTTAGGCCAATTAATATTTATTAAACAGGGACACACAGTATTTGTATTTCATAGCCTGTCCTATTTCACTCAGCATTGTGTCGTCTAAGTTCATCCACTTTGTCCCAAATGACAGGAATTCATTGTTCTTTATGGCTGGGTAGTACTCCATTGTGTATATGTGCCACATTTTCTTTAGTTGTTAGGTTCTTAGGTTGAGTTCATGTCCTAGTTCTTATGAATAGTATTGCAGTAAACATGATGTGCAAATCTCTCTCCCACAATTTAATTTCTGTCCTTTAAGTGTATTATCAATAGTGGGATTACTGGGGCAAAATGTAGTCCTATTTTGAGATTTTTGAGAACCATTATACCATTTTCCACAGTAGTTGACATTCCCACCACCAGTGTAACAGGGTTCCCCTTTCTCTGCAACTTTGCTATCACTTGCGTTATTCATTTATTTTTACAATAATATCCATTCTGAATGGGGTTTAGTAATACTGCATTGTGACTTCATTTGCATTTCCATTGTGATAAGAGATGTTGAACATTTTTTTCATATGATTTTAATCGTTTCGTATGTAGTCTTTTGAGAGTTGTCTGTTTAGATCAATTGATTATTTTTAATTAGATTATTTATGCTTCTGTGGTAATATATTTTAAACGAATTGTCTTATTTATTTATTTTGGTTTGTTCATTGCTACTGTGCTTTTACACTAACTTTACGATTAATCTTATTAGTTAACATGACACCTTATTATTCTTCTGAACTAATTTATTTGTTGTTATAGGTTTTTAGTATATTTCTTAGAATTTTCTGTAAGTGTTGTGAGTCAACCATTAAATTATATACCATTTTCACCCTATAAATTGTGCTTGCTCATCCAAATTCATAAATTGAAATTCTAATTCTCAGTACCTCAGAATGTGACCTTATTTAAAGATAGAATTTTACAAAGGCATTGAATTAAAAATGAGGTCATCTGGGTGGTCCCTATTCCAATTTGAATTATGTCATAAATGAGCTATATAGACAGAGAGATATGTATAGTTAGAAGACAATGTGAGGACACATAGGAAGATGTCCATCAATAGGCAAAGGAAAGGCCTGGAATGGATCCTTTTCTCACTACCTTCAAAAAGAACCAACTCTGAAATCTTAAGTTTTAAATTATAGTTTCCAGAAGTAGGAGACAATAAAATTATGTGTTTTGTATTTCAGATTTATTTATTTACTTATTTTTACATTTTCCCACAAACATTTACTTTACATATCAAAAAATTTTAGTTCATACTCCATACTTCTTGAAAGTTAATAAGCAATTTTCAGAATTTCAAAATACTGAATTGTAAAGATAACGTTCAAAATATTTCTTATAATTTTGTTTGTGACTCTATAACAACAGGAACAGAATGATTTTAAATATTTTTGCGAAAATATTTGCATGTCAACTACTCAAATTGTTGAAAAGCAAATGCCCAGCACACTAGTCTTTGCAGTCTCTACTGATTACAATGCTGGGCTGGAAAAGTCAAAGTTATTTTATGTTATAAATTCTTTCATATATCTTTTCTAAACCTCTCTGCCAGGAATAACTATTTATGGTGTCAGGCCATCTTTCTAAGAGCTTCTGTTACTTGAGATCCACCTTAGTTCCATAGTTTTCTGATTAATCTTCAAATATGACATTCCAGTCAAAGCCCTGTTCAATAATGAGAATAGAATTTCTGATTCAATGCAACAAGCATTATTGAACTTGTGCAAATAACACTTCTGCCACAAAATAAGAATACTCTTGAATATTTTCCAATTCCAGAGGGGTTATGAAGGAAGAAGAGTTTATGTTTCCATTTAAGGAAACAAAGAAGAAAAAACATTTTAACGAATCCTGAACCTATCAACAACTCAAAAGGAAGTAACATGTTTAAATTGGGAAAACAAAGCATAGTGAAAAAAATCAGTAATGTTTTACTCAAAAGTCATAAAATTCTGTTTCGCCAATTCAGTCTTATGTTCAAACTCTCTTCTTTGAATATGCAGTGTGGCTGTGGTCCAATCTTTCCATTTAAATCTGGTTGTTATTGATATTTCTTGTTATTGATATTTCTTGTTCCTAGCATTAGATTGGTGTTTTTCTTTTTTGGGGGAGAGATTTTTGCTATAGGGCGCGTGTGCTTGCCAGACAGACAGAGAGAGACAGAGAGATAGAAAGCAAGAAATCACCCCCAGGGGGGATGTCCACACCTCAAACTCTTCTCCTCCATTCTCCCCTTGGGAACTTGGGCATGGACGCAAATGTGCCTGGCGTGAGTTTTAAGCCACTGGGTCTGGGACTCGAACCGCGGTCGACTACATGGAAGTCCAGCGACATAGCCATTATGCTAACTGCTGGTCCTTTTTTTTTTTTTTTTTAACTATTTTTGTGGGGGTACTTTTTACAGTAGACCTAAATTATTAATACAAGAATGTGTCATCTGAGAGTAGACATAAACATAGTTTTAATTCTTTATTGACATTTTGAATTATATTTTGAATTTACAGTTTTCTTGCCCAATTG
Organism: Tupaia belangeri chinensis; assembly: GCF_000334495.1. NCBI lineage: Eukaryota > Metazoa > Chordata > Mammalia > Scandentia > Tupaiidae > Tupaia > Tupaia belangeri. Next base: position 4,160,176 of record NW_006159888.1, read on the forward strand.
CCATGTATGGAACTTCCAGTGCAATGTTGACTAAAAATGAGAAGAGAAATGCTTCTTTTTTTCTCATGTTAAAGTAATAAGTTCAGTCTTTCACCATGATGTAAGATCTTAGCTGTGGATTTTTCACAAAAGTCCGTTATTAGGTTGAGAAATATTTTTTCTATTTCTAGTTTGTTGAGTTTTTTGTTTTGTTTTGTTCTTTTTGTTTTTCTTTTTTTTGAATTATGAAAGAATAAAAGATTTAGTTAAATGCATTATCTATGGAAATGGTCATGTGTTTGTTTTTGTCCATTATTTTATTTAGGTGGTGTATTACATGGTTTGATTTTTGCATATTGAAGTAACCTTGAGATAAATTCTACTTGGTTATGATATATTATCCTTTTCATATGTTGCTGGCTATGTGTAATATTTTTTGAGGGTTTTTGCACCCATATTCATACAGGCAAGTTAGACTGTAATTTTCTTGTGATGTACTAGTCTAGTTCTGATATCAGGGAAATATTGAGCTCATAAAGTGAGTTGGAAAGTATCTACTCTTACAATTTTTGATAGAGATTCTGTAGAACTGGTTCTAATTCTTCTCTGAACTTTCACAGAATTTGCTAGTTGAAGTGTTTTGGTCCTGATCTTTGTGTGTGTGTTTGTGTGTGTGTTTGAGTGTGTGTGTGAGAGAGTTTTTAATCAATAATATACTCATCGTAGGTATTTTCTTCTTTGGTCAAGTTTGGTAGTTTTTGTAGTGTTAGGATTTTTTTTTTCTATTTCATCTAAATTTTCTAATCTTTAGCCTACAACTGTGTATAGTATTCTAATTTCTTGTAATTGTAAGGTAGAAATAATAATAATATATACATAGGTTATAATGCTCTCTGGTATTTTTTATTCTAGTTGCTTGAGTCTTCTCTCTTTTTAATTTAGTTGCCTAGCTAGGTGTTTGTAAATATTGCTGACACTTTCAGAGAACTAGCTTTGGTTTTATAAACTCTACTTTATAATTTTAGCCTATATTTAATTTATTTCTGCTCAAATATTTATTATTATTGTAATTTTCCTGCTTTAGGTTTAATTTGCTCTTCTTTTCTAACTTTCTTTGTGGGATGTTAATTACTAATTTTAGCTTTTTGTTATATTTTAATGTAGGTATTTACAGCTATGAATTTTCTTTTAAGCACTACTTCAGCTGCATCACATAAATTTTTATGTATTGTTTTCTATTTCCTTTCTATCAATGCATTTTTATAAATTTTTTTGTGATTTCTTTGATTCATTGATTATCAAGGAATATGTTTTGAAATCCATATATTTGTGAATTTCTAAAATTTGCTTCTGTTTTTTGATTTTTAATTTTATTCCATGTGGTTAGAAGATAGATGTTACATATTTTAAAACTTTTAAAATTTATTAAAATAAGTTTTATACCCTAAAATTGAGTCTATATGGAGAATGGAGTTGAGAACAATGTATATTATACTGTTATTGCGTGCAATATTCTAATAAAGTTCTCTGAATTCTAGTTATAGTCTTGTCTAAGTATTCTCTTTTCTTTTTAGTTATATTATTCATTTTTGAAGGTGGTGCTTTATCTTCACTGTTTTATTACTGCTGAATTGTCAGTCTCTCTTTGATTTTGTTGATTTCTATTTCATGATTTTTAAAAAATTATTTTATTTAACTTTATTTATTTATTTTAATTTGATGAGAGAGAGAGGAGAGAAAGAGGGAGAGAGAGAAAGAGAGAAAGCAGTCAGGCCTGAACTGCGGTCGACCGTGTGGGAGTCCAGCATCCTTAACCACCATGCCACTTGTTGGTCCCTGTTTCATTTATTTTAATTGAGCTATTTGTTTTATACTGGAGAATTGTTGGAGTTCTTGTATATTTTGAATGTTAACATCTTATCAAATGTATGATTTGCAATTTTCTTTTCTATTCCATAGTTGTATCTTCACTCTGTTGATTGTTTTCTTTGCTGTAAAAGAAACTGTTTAATTTGCTATAAGCCCATTTGGCTAATTTTGTTTTTGTTTACAGTGTTTTTGCTATCATATCCACAAAGTAAACTCCTAGACCAATGTTTTTCCTCTATGAGTTCTTTTCGTTTCATTTTTCTGCACATGGATATCCAGTTGTCCCAATGCCATTTACTAAGGAGACTATTCTCCCCTATTGTGTGTGAAAATGGGATATTTTAAACAGTAATTTGTCAACTCTGGTTATCAGATTTTCTCCCCTTAACTCAGTTGTTGCTGCTATTTGCTGTTATTATTTTTCAATTGTTTAGTGACTTTTCTGAACTAATTCTTCAATGTTTGTGCTCTTTGTTATATGTTGTCAATAAAGTTTCTTCTCTATTAGTATAGAAGTCAACTAACAAATGTGCAGATGTTCTTCAATAAAAGGGAACCAGTGACTACTGGTTTTATTTCTCAAGAGGCTCTGTATTCTATGTTGCTGCATGACACCAATACCCAACACTCAGCCTGGCATTTGACAACTCTGACTTAAACTTCACTAATGCTTACTCAGTCTCAAAGTCAGTGCAAAATTAGAGTTTAGGGCCTTATAGATCTTTTATTAGTAAGTGCACAGCCCTGAGCATGCACACAGCCCTATTGGACAGGTTGTTCTAGTTTTTATGTGAACCACCACACTGTGCGGTCATTTAAACATCAAGATAGAAAATTGAGACTGGCTTTAATAGTTACCAGATTTCTAATCTAGAATAAGTAAGTTATCTCTCAGTACTAGGGATCTTCTCAATTCTCAGGAATATATCAGACCTTTAAAATTTTCTGTGAACATGTAGTTCCCCAGATTTTCCCTTTTTTTTGATCAGCTTATTGTTTGTCCTTACCATTACCTATGCCTCAAGTACCTGCAAAGTTTTTTTAAAAAAACACAAAAAACAAACTTTTCCCTTCGATGTTTTCAACAAATATTCTTGGAAAAGCTTTTGAAACACTGAGTGATATCTAAGTCTAATCAAATAAAGACAGCTTTGCAAGGGGTCTTCTAGCAAACCATCCGATAGGTAAAATAATTACAGTTCTCTGGGAATGGTCCTGAATGAACAACACCACCCTGCCCCCTCCAGCGCCTAACAGGCTTCTGGAGTTCACTGTGATTGGGCTATTATTGCTCTATGGCTCCAATGGAACTGGAGTGGGACAGGTGAGAACAGACAGTTAAAGCAGCAGAAAGTCACTGACATTACTATTCTTGCTGTTTTCTTGAATAGGTACTCCTCACATTGTTGCAACTCTTAGCTAATTTCCAAAGTTCATAAAAAGTTGATATGACAATTTTTTGCATATTTTATTATTGTTTTAATGGGGCAGAAAATTTTCAGAGAATTTGATTCTACCATCTGTGCTGATGTCAAGGGACTGCATTTTGAGAGATGAACAGGAGTTGGGGAGAAAGAAAATCTTTTATAATTTTTTATCAAGGAAATTTCTGCTATTGCAAATAGCCATGAGCCACATGTGTCTATGTACATTTAAGTTAATTCAATGTATCTTTTAAAGAATTATTTTATTCATTCATTCATTTATTTTAATTTGACCAGACACACACACACAGAGAGAGAGAGAGAGAGAGAGAGAGAGAGAGGAAAGTGAGAAAGCAAGCCACCAGGTCCAGGGCTTGAACCATGGTCTGTTATGTGGGAGTGTCCAGTGCCTTAACCGCCATGCCACCTGCCGGTCCCCAATTCAATGTATTTTAAAGTTCAGTTTCTCATTCATTGTACAACACGTCGAAGGGTCAATAGTCATATGAAGCTAGTGGCTACCATTTTGAACAGCACAGAAGTAGAATATCTCTATCACCATAGAAAGTTCCATTCGAAAATGCTGGTTCAGTGTTTGTGAGGCATCATGATATGATTTGAACATCATGAAATGAGACTGAGACTGGTTTGAATATTTGCCAACTGTCTCATCTGGAGCAAGTAAGTTAACTTCTGAGTATCAAGCATCTTTCGGTAATAGGGAGTATAATTATTTTGTTGGGAGAACACATAAAAACATCTTTGCTCAGATCTTTTACATGGTAGATGATCAATAAATGTTGCCTTCCTTCTTCTCTGGATACACTTATCAACTTTACCTTTCCATGTACACACTCACCAGCTTTACCTGCTCCTGGAAACCTTAAAAAGGTAACTGTTTTCTATACCTGATGACATGGAGAACCTGTAATTCTCCATGTGAGCAGATACTAGTAAGTGGCAGAAAGCAAACAGCACGTATAGTCAACAATCTTCAGAGACAAAAAAGGTCACCTTTCCTTAGGAGTCCATTCATTATTTATGGAAGATAAGGCTAGACCTCATTGTGAATGATCTCATTCATTATTTTCACATTGTGGTTCTTCTTCTTTGATGACCTAGCTCTATCTTTGGTCCTGGACCATTCTCATTCTCTAGTTCTACCCTCTTTTTATAAATAAGTCCCATCACTCCTAACTGGTCTCCAACAGTTTAAAATCCTGTTTCCATTTATTATAAGTAAATACTATTTTCTCTCTTATAAATTTTGATTTAAGAGAATATACTCTAGGTTATTGGAAGATCACAACAATAATTCTCATTTATTAAAAACAAAAAATATATCTGCCTTTTGGCTGCTAAAATATATATTCTCTCATTGTAAATGTTTTACTTAAAATTCTTAAATTAGAAGAAATAGGGTCAGACACTAAAAGCCATGGATTCTTTACTGGTGCACTTTAATGGTTACTTCAAGTCTGAAGAAAAATGAATATTCCTTATGGAATAACTGTAAGGATTTATTCAGAAAAGACAAAGCTGTCAACAGGATATAACTTTCCTATTAAGCTAGGATTACATGCTGGAAAGATGGAACTCAGCTTTTCTGGGAAAAAAACCTCAAAGGATAGAGCAATAATGTGGCTACTCTTCCATAGCTGTCTCCTGAAAAATGAAAGAATCCATGACCATGATTATGGTGGACTTTTGTAAAGATAATAGCTCTTATGTGAAGTTGCTTTTAAACAGTTTGGGATTAGGTTATCCAAAGTATAATAAACTCCATACATTTTTCTCGAAGAAAAAAATGTAGTATTTTTGTTTTGATTTTTTTCTTTTTTTCCAAAGAAATAGAACATTTATATTTGCAGTATGCTAGAAATCTGCTATATTGTTGTTTTATTGCTTAATAAACTATGACTTAAACAACTATCTTACCAGTCAATAATTTCAACATTTCAAATTACTCTCTTAGCTATTATATCTGTTCTTCATAACACTTTAAAAGAAGATGAAAAATTGTAATAGTTATTTCTATTTAACAAGTACAGAGACAACAAAGCAAAAGTCAACTACTTGAGATGAGAAAAAGAAGGGATAAGGGCAGTTTTCCTGTCTCATAAGTAAAGAGAAAGATGACTTGGCATCAGAATTAATAGTTAAACAAAAAATAGCTTCATGATTGCTGCTCATCTTTGCAGTAACCAGCATACTGGGCACTGTTGCATAAATTCAAAGCAAGAAGCTGTGATGGAAGAAAGGACACAGAATAAACAGGTAAACAGATAACAACTCAGGAGGCCCATGGCAGGGGCTGTTGCGTCTATCACAGAAGGTAACATTGGACCTGCGCTGGTGGCCTGGAGCTTACCATCTTCTTGTCTTCATAGAATTTATAGAAAAACATTGTAATAGATAATGGAGGAGGGCTGGCAGTTGCTGTGGTGGTTAAAGGCACTGAATTCCCATGTGGTGGACCACAGTTCAAGTCCCAGACCTGGTGGCTTGCTTTCTCACTTTCCCTCTCTTCTCTCTCTCTCTCTCTCTGGTCATATTAAAAAAAAATGAATAAAATTATATTAACAATTTAAAAATGAGATAATGGGGGACATAGACGGGTAAGAAATTTGTTGAGTAAACTTTAATTATAATTGGACAGTCATTTGGGACTACCCGCCTAATAGGTAGGATTTGGAGGCAAAGCTCATTAGTCAGTATTTCCCCTCTGTTTTCTAGAAGTAGACAAGAGTTTTAACACCCTGCGACTGTGTACTTACTTAACTTAAACAGAAAGCCATCTGATGATAACTGAATCCTCTTTGCCCTGAAAGTTTTTAACTTTATTTCCACTCAGGTAGTTTGCAATATATGAGAACTTTGGTGATCCTGTGACTCCTACAGAGTGGATTTAGGGAGTGATGCCATAATTACTGTAGTACAGGATGTGGAACCGTGCTGATCCTCTCACAGAACATGTGTTTTTAGGGTGCTGCAGCTACAGGCCTTGGAGAGCTCCCACAAACACAGTATGAGAAGGCCTGGGTGGCTAGACTGGGACAAAAAACAGAGTTCTGTCTTAAATGCTCCCAGAAATTTTTTACAGATACATGCTACTGTGGAGTTAGAAACAAGACCCAAAGTAGGGTATTATGAAACTTTATAATAGAAAAATTTTGGGAATGTCCAAAAGTCCTTGTTAAAGTCCTAGTTAAAGGTGTATGCCTTAGGCTAGCAGGTGGTGGGATGGTTAAGGAACTAGACTCCCATATGGATGATTGTGGTTCAAGTCCCCATCCTAGAGGCTGGAAATTCATGCTGGCTGCATGTGCTTGTGCCCAAAACCCAGGAGGAAAATAGAAGGAAAGGGATTGTGCAGTGACTATCCCTCCTGGGAGGTGACTTCTCATTTCCCCTCTAACACTCTCTCTCTGTCTCCATCTATCTCCAGTGAGCACACCTACCCTATAGCAGAAACAAAAACAAACAAAAATGTATGCCTTTAGGTGAGTTGCAGATATCTCTAGCCTGTGGTTTCATGTCACTAGTAAATAACTTAGTGTTCTGTCATTTATATTAATCTTTTTGTCCTCTGTACTCATTACTCACAATGTGGTACTTAGACCTGAAACATTGACATCACCCTGGGAGTTTCTTAGAAAGGCAGAATCTTAAAAAAAACTCACCAGTAACACATATCAACTCAAAATGGATCCAAGATATAAACCTAAGACCTCAAACTATAAAACTACTGGTGATGGGACCAACAGCTGGCTTAATGGTTACGTTGGTGAACTCCCTTGTAGTCGATTGTGTTTCAAGTCCTGGACCCAGCAGCATATAACTCATGTTGGGGAAATGTGCACGTGTGCCCAAAATCCTGAGAGGAGAAGGAATTGCAGAGTGGCTGTTCCCCGGGGCTTTCATTTTTCTCTTTCTGTCTCTCTAACTCTCTGGTGAGCACATGTGCCCTATAGAAAAAAATCTTTCTTAAGAAAAACAAAACAAAACAAAAAACTACTGGTAAAAAACACAGGGGGGCAGGGACCAGCAGTTAGTGTGATGGCTATGTCACTGGACTCCCACGTAGTCAACTGCGGTTCGCGTCCCAGACCCAGTGGCTTAAAACTCATGTCGGGGGGGGGTGAGGGTGTGCCCAGGATCCCGAGAGGAGAATGGAGGAGAAGGGATTGCGGTGTGGCCATCCCCCCTGGGGGGTAATTTCTCGCTTTCTGTCTCTCTGTCTCTCTCTGTCTGTATGGCGAACGCACGCGCCCTATAGCAAAAACCTCTCCAAAAAACAAACAAACAAACAAAAAAACACAGGGGGGACTCTTAGAGATTCATAGTAGGCAGAGTTATTAAATAAGACCACCAAAACATAGGCAATGATTTCCGAAATAGACAAATGGGATTATATCAAATTAAAAGGTTTCTGCACAGTAAAAGAATCAATAATCAGAGTGAATTGACAACCTTCAGAATAAGAGAATATATCTGCAAACTATGCCTCATATAAGGGACTGATAATCAGAATATACATGGATCTCAAGCAGCTTAATCAGAGAAAAAAAAGTTATCTCAATTAAAAGATGGGCAAATGAGATGAGGAACTAAAGAAGACATATATCTGAACAGTCAAAAAGCATGTGAAAAAATTCTCAACATCCCTTACCATAAGGGAGATGCAAATTAAAACCACAATGAGATACCACCCAACCCCAGTTAGAATAACTGAGATTTAAAAAATAAAAAAAATGATAAATCTTCGGGAGGTTGTGGTGAAAAGAGAACTCTCCTACACTGTTGATGGGAATGTAAATCAGTACAGTCACTGTGGAGAACAATATGGAGGTTTCTCAAATACCTACAATTATAACTACAATATGATCCAGCAATTTCACTCCTGAATATCTACCTAAAGGATAAGAATGCTCTCAGTCAGAAAAACACTTGCACATCTATGTTTATTGCAGCATTATTCATAATTGCTAAGTCATGAAATCAACCCAAATGTTCATGAACAGATGAATGGATTGAAAAAGTGTGGCACATATGGGACCAGCAGTTGGCCTAATGACTATGTCGCTGGACTCCCATGTAGTTGACTGTGGTTTGAGTCCTGGACCCAGTGGATTAAACTCATGCTGGGTGCGTGTGTGTGCATGCCCAAGACCCCGAGAGGTGAATGGAGGAGACGCGATTGCGGTGTGACCATCCCCTCTGGGGGCGATTTCTCGCTTTCTGTCTCTGTCTTTCTGGCGAGCACATCCGCCCTATAGCAAAATCCTCTCCAAAAAAAAGGCATGGCACATATACACTATGGAGTAGTACTCCGCCTTAAAAAACAATGAGACCCTGTCATTTGATAGAAAGCAGATGACTATAGAAGATTTACTGGTAAGTGAAGTAAATCAGACTATGAAAGAGAGGCATTGTATGTCCCCACTTAATACATACTGAATGTCTGCATTCTATGAGTGAGACTAAAAGACTGGAACTATAAAAACATGGAGATTAACTATGGAAAGTAAAGACAGCATGGGAGGAGGGTAGAAAATAGGGGAGGATGAGAGGGAGGAAAAAAGAAAGAAGCAAAACATTTAAGCGGCAGTAAAAATGGAAAAAATATCTGTTGATGATAATATGTATGACAATACCTTTGATTGAGTGAATATACAATGTATTAATTATGGGAAAATCCTTTTAATATGCTCCAGGGATATGCAGTGCATGAATGTAAAAGAAAATAAAACAAAAAACCCACAAACAAACAACCTCAGAAATGCAGAAAATTAAGCTTCATTCCAGACATACTGGACCAGAAATTACATTTTTAATTGACATTCAGGACATTTGGATACACATTTGGCAACCCCTGGTCTACAGTACCACAATACTCCCAAGGGGCCATAGGTCCTAAGTAAGGAGTTGTTCCTGGTATCCAAGTATGAGAAGATTGCAGGAAGGTTTCATTAACAAAGAAGAAATGATGATTATGTCAGATGACTCTGAGAAGATTATCTTGTCCATCTCTAAGACAGAGTGCATGATGGAAGTGAGGAGCAGCATTGGGAAAGATGAGAACCTCAGAGTCCAGTGAAGATACATTTGAGTAGATTTTAAATAAGACCCAAGTACACCAATTTTAACAAAAATATTAGGATCAGCATAGAAAAGTAATTTTGATTTTCCACCTGGGCCTAGGGAAGAGACCTTGGGAAATTAGTCATTCATCTGCTGAATTAACCCAATAGTTTTTGTATTTTTATGTGCACGATATCTGAAGAAAATAAAACATTTTTCATTTTTGTGTGTTTGCTTATATTTCAGGTAAGAGTTTTTGGAACTTTTGAAAGTCCTAGTAAAAATTACATGCCTTTGGGCCAGCAGGTGGTGTGGGGTTGTGGTGCTAGATTCCCACATAGCCGACTATGGTTCGAGTCCCAGATCTGTCAGGTAGATTTCTCACTTTCTCTCTCTCTCTCTTTCTCTCTTTCTCTCCCTCTCTTTCTCTCTCTCTCTCTCTCTCTCTCTCTGTGGTGAGCACAGTTACTTCATAGCAAATTTTAAAATAATAATAATAAATTAAATTAAACAATTAAAAAAATAAATATGTCTTTGAGTTGCAGACTCAGCTGGGAATACTGAAGAGATACAGTGGCAACTTTTTTTGGTACAGTCTTGTATATCTACTTCTTAATATGTTCTTTTTCTAATGATTGAATTACTATTGTTAAACAGTCCAACTCTGTCTGCCTCTTTGGACTAAGTCCCATGAAGGTGAGAGATTTGTTGGTTGTGTCTATTACTACATTTCCAGTAGAATTTTGGAATTTGAATACATTTATTTCTTGTTGCTATGCCAGAGATAACGATTCCTGTGTAGGGTGGAGGGTACTGTGATGAAAGGAGAGCAAAAGCTGAGGAAGTGCAGGGAGGAGACTCTAACCTTCTGAGGGGTAAGTAAAATGAATGAGGGAGAAAAGAGATATGGATGAGGTAGTTTGGCAAAAATAAAATGGAGCAAGGAGGAGGTGTTGGAAATAAAATCATTGGAACACTGGATGGTGAGTAGAGAAGAGAGAGAGACCATTCTTGCTGTCATTCTTTAAGGGAAAACTTTTTAAAAATTCTAAAAATCAAGGGTAGCTTTCAAAAATGGGCAGAGAAACATCCTTCCTAGTCTACTAGACATATAACTTACATGGTGCATTAATTATTGCACTGACCCAACGAAAAGTGATAGGCAATCACTCTACTTACCAAATACGATTTGCAATAGTTATATCATTTAATTACATTGTGTTTTAAAAACCACTGGGCAAAAGTAATAAAAGAATTACAAGAAGAAAATTCTTAAGTGGGTTGATCAAATTACCTGGCAAATGAGTTAATTGGTACCAATTTCAAGCAATGAAATAAACTACTAATTACTCCAAACACCTTGGATTACACAGGGAATGGGTAAATTTATTTGCCACTATTAATGGTTTTAATTACTAACACAGCAACATTTAATAAGTTCTGAAATGTTCAGTATAGTTATTCTTGTTTGTCATATTTAGAGCTTTTGATCTGTTCTCAGCCTGTGAACAAAAGGACCTTGTTTGCAGAGTGTGAGAATAATGGCAAGGAGGAACAGGCCAAGAAGCTGAGAAGCACTTGCTTGGGAGGGAGAATCTGAGCTCCATTTGTCTATAAATATTTATATACAGAATATACAATGAACTTCACACTATAAATCAACATCAGAAGCTGTATTTGGTGGGAAAAAATACATAACTTGAAATTAGGTGCCAAGAGTTGGTCTTGTTTTTCTACTAACAAGCTGTGACACCTAGAGAAGGTAAATGCTTCCATCAGAGCATTAGTACTCAACTTGTGATATTCTGACATTTCTTAACGCGATTCTCAAATTCCTTACTGTTCTGAGATATTATGTATTTTTTGGGAAAAAAATAGCTTATTAATTCCATTTACATAATCATATAGCATTTTGAGGTAATCAATGTCTTTGAATTATGTTGTCTTACTTAATCTTTATGTCAGCATTTTGTCCAGGAAAATGGGTTAGGATGATTTGTTTTGCCCTTTTTTTTTTTTTTTTTTTTTTTGTAGTTTAAAAAGGACACTGACAAACACATATGGTATTAAAAATTTTTAGAGAATGACAACACATTTAATACTCATCATTTTCTAATTATAGTTGGGGCTAATAACGCTGTTGACTTGAACATAAATTGTTAGAGAAGCATTTGATTTGTAATATAAAAACCCTTTGGCTACTTTGAAATCATGATTGCTACCAAGAGTCACAAAGGAGAAATAGAGTTCTAAAATGTGTATCCATTTCTGCAATTTTCAATTTTTTAATGACCAAAGTTCTGGCCATAATACCCTTCCCTGGAGCAACTGATTTTCAGAAGGCTTTAGAAAGCACTTTTAAATATTCCTATAAAGACCCACACAGTCCTCATCGTTCTATGTTATATGATATATCCAAGTTCCCCCCCGACTCCAGATTCTGATTATTGTACACTATCTATACACATGTGTATAGATAATTCTTTACATAGTTCAGGGGTATTCACAAAGTTCATGGAAAAGGCATATTCTGAAAACACTATGCAGAATTTAAAATATTTTTGAAGCAAAGTAAACTTGTGCTTCAATTGAATTTTTTCACAAGTTTACACACACACACACACACACACACACACATGATTATATCAAAAGTCATTGAAAAAAATCATGACAATTTTTTTTTAGTGAGAGTGAGCATGTACGCCCACCAGAGAGACAGAGAGAGACAGAGAGACAGAAGGCAAGAAATCACCTCCTAGAGGAGTTGGCTATGCCACAATCCCTTCTCCTCCATTCTCCTCTCAGGATTCTGAGCACACACACACATGTGCCTGGTGTGAGTTTTTCTTTTTTTTTAAATAATTATTTTATTTAACATTTATTTATTTGTTTGTTTGTTGTTTATTTATTTTTAATTTGGGCAGAGAGGGACAGAGCAAGCAAGAGAGAAGGTGAGGAAGCAAGTCACCAGGTCCAGGACTTGAACCATGGTGGGCCACTTTGGAGTCCAGCACCCTTAAATACCAAGCCACCTACCAGCCCCTGGCATGAGTTTTAAGCCACAGGTCTGAGACTTGAACTGAGGTCGACTACATGGAAGTCCAATGACATAACTATTACACCATCTGCTGGTCCAATGTGACACATTTTTGCATAGAAAAATATGCCATGATTTTTCCAATGAACATGTATATACACACACACATATACACATATACATATATATATAGTTGAATACATATGTGTGTGTGTATATATATAATCTCTCTCTATATAATATATATACATATAATATATATTATTTATATACATATTTAATATGTATATATATATGTATATATATGTATGGTGATGTGATTCTAAGCTTGATTTTGCAACTACCATAACATAGACATTTCAAAAGTGAACATTTCTTTTTTTACAGAGAGAGGTTTTTGATGTAGGGTGTGTGTACTTGCTGGAGAGACAGAGAGAAACAGAGAGACAGAAAGCAAGAAATCACTTCCTGGGAGGGTGATCACACCGCAATCCTGGTGTGAGTTTGAAGAAGCTGGCTCAGGACACGAACTGTGGTGGACTATGTGGGAGTCCAGCAACATAACCATTATGCTATATGCTGGTCCCAAAAGTGGATATTTCAGAAGACTGAGTCCCCCATGGGAGCTGAGATCTAGTGATTTCAGGGAATAAGAGAAATGAAGGTGTTATGCTAAGTCACCATGCCTCCATGCACTGAGTGTCTAGACAGGTCTAAGTGAAACAGCCAAGCATATAAATACTATTAGAGTAAACATATTCCTCAATTCCCATTGAATCAGTGGCACAAAGAGAGAAAAAGAGAATGGCAAAGAGTTCCCAGATCACCTCCTTCTGCATGCCTCTGATTGCTCAGATTGAACTTCTAGAAATTAGTAAGAATCGAATAACCCATCAGATGACTAAAGATCACTGCAGAGGAACAAGAAACATGAGAAACCAAGAAAATATCTCTCCCCCAAGGGAAAAGAGTAACTCCTATTCATCCACAGACAGTACAATGGAACTCACTGAAATGTCTGATAACAAATTGAGAATAATCATAGTGACAAAGCTAACAGAGATGAAAGAGAAGAGAGACAATGAGCTCCAGAAGAAAAGAACTGACGAGTTCCAGGATGTAAGGAAGTTCTTGTGAGAGTTGAAAGAGAAAATGCACACCATAAAAAAAAAGAGTCAAATGGAACTGTTGGAGATGAAGTCTATAATACAGGAAAGTATTCCCTTGAAAGTATTCAAAGCACATAGATCATACAGAAAATCAAATCTCAGATGTAGAAGACACAATTGCTGGATTAGTA
>NW_006159888.1:4174070-4183348 GCF_000334495.1 Tupaia belangeri chinensis
CCCAAGAAGATCTTCTCCAAGACACATTATAGTCAGATTGACCAAAACTACAGACAAAGACAAGATACTAAGATTGGCAAGAGAGAAATGTCAAATTACCTACAAAGGATATTCCATCAGGCTAATGGCAGACCTCTCATCAGAAACAATGTGTGCAAAGAAAGAATGGGAAAATATGCTCAAAGTGTTAATTGAAAAAATTTTAACTATGAATACTATAGCCAGCAAGATTATCCTTCATATGGGAAGAGAAGACAAGAACTTTCTCAGATAAACAAAAAATTTACTGACACCAGATCTGTTCTCCAAGAAGTTCTGAAGGGAGTGCTATCTCAGGAAAACTAAAGTCAGACACACAGAAATAAGAATTCTAAAACAACTAAGAAAATAGCCAGCTTAATGGTAGGGACAAGTCCAGAGTTGAACGTTATCTTTAAGAGTTTAAACAGAAAGATCAAACCACAAGAAAAGGTAGATTAAGTACACGAGTCTGAACTGGTGAAATAGAATTTTATTACTTTTGACTAAAACATTACTGATCTTCTATGCTTTGTTTTCCAGAGTTAAGGATTTTTGTCTTCTCTTAAGTTGTGAACTCCACTTTACAGTGTATTCTGGAAGGAAAATTGCATTTTGTATGTTGTGATGATGTTCAGTGAAAGCATGTAAAATAAACTAAGAAAAAAATTTAAAAATAGAAGTTGAAGGGCATGGAAAAGGTGATGAGAGTGTAAATAGATTTTGTTAAGGATGCTTCTCTTTCCTATTCTCTCACACAAATGCTCATATTCTCCATCACAAATAAAAAATAAACTATAAAAAGTGGATATTTCTATTACTCAAGGCTTTGAAATTACCTTTTCCTACATAATAGTACAACATAAATCCATGTTTTAATAATCAGTTTGTATAAAGTTAATTAACATTAAATTATTATTGCTATTATGTGCTTTTTAAATTTAAAGGACACTTTACTTTTACCTTAATGTTAAAAAAACACATACTGATAATTGTAATCACATTGCATTATGTGTTAATAGTTACTACAGTCTTTTGAAGGGCTTTTAAACAAATAAATAATATGGCATTTAACCAGGAAATTATTTTCTTGTACATATGAAAATCTTACAAATAGTTGCAATTATATTCACATATGGCAATAGTAGCTAATTCAAGAAAAAATATTTTTAGGCTATAAATTAAAAATGGAAACACTTTTGGATCCAACCTTTAGCAATGGAATAGGCAATTTTCTCCACATCCTGACCTATGCTGAATGTTATCAATGCTAATAATCTTACCAGATGAATAGAGCAGTATGGTGCTGTTTTAATTTGCATTTATTTCTATCACATGATAAACATTTTTCTATTTTTATGACCGTAAGTATTTATTATTTGGTTAATTAATTTTTCATGTCTCAGCTTGTTTTTCTGTGTGGGTTCCACATTTTCTGATTGATTTTTAAAAGCATTTTAATGACATTAACTATACTAGTGCTATTGTATCTTACAGTAGATGTATTCTCTACTTTAGCCTTTCTTTTGTCTATCATCATCATTATTATTATTAATTGATACATAACAATTGTACATTTTTATGGGTTATGGTGTAATTTTTTTATATGTAAATGCAATGCATAATAATCAAATCAGTGTACTTAACATTTCTAGCACCTCAAAAATTTATCATTACCTTGTGTTAGGAACATCCAAAATTCTCTCTTCTAGCTATTTTAAAATACACAGTGAATTATTGTTAACTATAGTTACACTACTATAAAATAGAACACTAGAATTTGTTCTTGCTAATTGTAATGTTTTGTCTGTTAACTAACCTCCACACCCCTATCCTTCCTTGCTTCTGGAAATTCTATTCTACTCTGTTTCTATGAGGTCAACTTTTCTGGTTCCACATATAAATGAGAAAATGTGGCTCTTCATATGCGTAACTTATTTCACCTCATTTAATGTTCTCTGGTCTTGTTCATGTTGTCTTGAGTGATAGGATTTAGTTCTTTTTAATGACTGAATAGTATTCCATTTTGTATATAAAACACATACTTTTAAAAGACATTATATTCTTAATTTTATTTACTATTATTATTCTTATTTAAATTTGGTATAGGGCATGTGCATTCAAGAGAGAGAGAGAGAGAGAGAGAAAGCGAGAGAGAGAGAGAAAGTGGGAAAGTAAACTGCTAGGTCTGGGACTTGAACTGCAGGCAGCGATGTGGGAGTCCAGCACCTTAACTACAATGCCACTTACTGGCCCAATACCACATTCTTTTATCCATTCATCTGTGAATGAGCACTTAGGTTTCACCTGACTATAGTGTATAGTACTGCAATAAACACGGAAGTGCAGATAGCCCTCTGACACACTGATTTCCTGTCCTTTGTATACTATCTAGTACTGAGATTGTTCTATTTTTAGTTTTTTGAATAAACTCTGTATTGTTTTCTCTAAAGGCTGTCCTAGTTTACATTCCCTTCAAAAGTGTTTAAGAATTTCTATTTTTCTGCACCCTTTCCAGCAATTTTTATTTTTCATTTTCTTGGTAACAACCGTTCTACCTGGGGTAAGATGATAACTTACTGTAGCTTTGAGTTATAATTCCCTGATCATTAGTGATGTTGAGCAGTTTTTCATATATTTGTTGGCCATTTGTATGTATTCTTTTGAGAAATGTTCATTCAGATAATTTGCACATTTTAATAGAATTATTAGGTCGTTGGAAAAGTCATGACACATTTTTCTATGTGTTTCTAAGCAAAAATGCATTATGACTTTTCTGACAATCCATTATTATTGTTATTATTATTGCTGCTAATTTGTCTTACTTCTTTGTATGTCTATTAATGCCTTGTCAGATGAACAGTTTCCAAATACATTTCCCCATTCTTTTGACTATCTTTTTAGTCTTGATTGTTTCCTTTTCTGTGCTGAACTTTTTAGTTTAATATAATCACATTGTCTATTATTGTTTTTATTGTCTGTGCTTTTGCGGGCTTATCCAGAAAAGCATCTTTGTTAATGTCCTCAGCCATTTCTCCTATGTTTTTATTTAGAATTTTTATAGTTTGGGGTCCTAAATTTTCATCTGATCCTTTTGAGTTAATTTTGTAATTGGTTAAAGAAAGTGGCCCGGTTTCATTCTTCTGCATATGGATAATCTACTTGTCCAGCACCATTTATTGAAGTCACTCTTCTCCAATGAGTGCTGTTGGCAACTTTGTCAAAAGTCACTCAGCTATATATACACAGAGATTTATTTTTGGTTCTGTACTTCCTGGTCTATGTGTCTGTTTTTATGCAAGTACCATACTGTTTTGTTACTATAATTTTGCAGTATGTTTTGAAGTCAAGTAGTGTGATGTTTCCTACTTTGTTCTTTCTGCTCAGAATTGCTTTGGTTATTTGAAGTCTTTCATGGTTCTATATGAATTTTATTATTATTATTTTTCTATTTCTGTGGAGAATGGCATGAGTATTCTGGTAAGGACTGTGTTGAATCTGTAGATTCCTTTAAGTAATACAATCATCTTTTCTTTGTCTTTACTATAGGGCATGTGTGCTCACTAGACAGAGGGAGAGAAAGAGAAATCACCGCCCAGGGAGGATGGCCCTACCACAGTTCCTTCTCCTCCATTCTCCTCTCGGGATTTTAGGGATGCATGCATGCATACATGCCCATTATGTCTCTCAAGCTGCCAAGTCTGGGATTTGAACTGTGAAGTTGGCCTTATGGGATCTGGCTCCTTAATCACCACACCGTATTACAACCCTGGTAATATGCCCATTGTAACAATATTCTTTCAATCCATTAATATGGGATATCACTCCATTGTTTTTGTATTTGTGTATGTGTCCTCTTTGATTTCTTCCACCAGTGTTGCATAGTTTGTTTTTGTTTGTATTTTTCTTAAAGAGAGATTTTTGCTATAGGTTATGTGCACATGCTGGAGAGACAGAGAGAGTCAGAGAGACAGAAATAAAGAAGCCATCCTTTTGGGGAATGGCTCTGTTGAAATCCCTTCTCCTCCATTCTCCTTTTGGGATTTTGGACACGCATGCACATGCGCCCTGCAAGTTTCAAGCTGCCAGGTCTGGGACTTGAACCACGGTTGAAAATGTGGGAGTCCAGCAATGTAACCATTATGTCATCTGCTGGTCCTGTGTTACACAGTTTTTAGTGTAGGAATTGTTCATATCCTTAGTTAAATGTATTCCTAAGTGTTTTTGTGCATTTGTGTGTGTGTATAACTATTGCACATATGATTGCTTCCTTGATTTCTTTTCTACTTTGTTATGTTGTATAGAAATGCTACTGATTTTTATATGTTGATTTATTATCCTGTAACTTTGATAAAATTAGCTTTTCAGATCTAAATTTTATTTTTCTTGATGAGCTCTAAGTTTTGCTATATATAAGATTTTGTCACCTGCAAACAAGGACAATTCAACTCTCTTCTTTCTGATTTAGATGTGATTTATTTCTTTCTCTCATCTTATTGTACCCGCTAGAACTTCCAATACTATGTATATTGAATAAGAGTAGTGAGAGTGAACATCCATGTCTTGTTCCTTTTCTGAGAAAAAGATAAAAACTATGTACTCTAAGTTTTTCAACTTGTGGCATATAATGGTTCAGAATAGCCTCTAATAATCTTTTGTATTCCCAGGGTTTCACTTCTAATGACACCTTTTCCATTTCTAATTTCATTGGGTTATTGAAAAAGCCCTGACACATTTTTGCATAGAAAAACACATCATGATTGTGCTGATGACCTAATATTTACTCAGGCCTTCTCTTTCTTACTTTAGATAATGGTTTGTTTCTGGGCTCCCCACCCCAAAATGATTTTTTTATTGATGTTTTATACATTTAGTTTAAATTTTTATTTCTGCTCTTGTCTTTACTATTTCTTTCAACTAGTTTTAGGCTTAATTTTTTTTCTTGGTTTTGTGGTTTTTTGAAGTGCAACATTAGGTTGTAAATTCAAAATTCTTTTGATGTAGGTATTTATTACAATAAATGTCCCTCTTGTTTTTTTTCAGTATCCCTTGGGTTTTGGTATATATTTTTCTATTGTAACTTATTTCAAATACTTTTTAATGTCCTTATTAATTTTTATTGACTCATTGATCATTTAGGATATGTTTTTAAATTTCTATGCAGTTGTACTGTTTCAAACATTCCTTTTATTATTGATTTCTAGTTTAATTATATTGTGGTCAGAAAAGATATATTACTTTGATTTAAGAAACATTTTTTTGGAGGCCAGATTCATGGTCTAGGGGTTAAGGCAGCTAGATTCCACATGAAAATTCAAGTCCTAGACCCAGCAGCTTGAGAAACGTGCCCCAAACTCCAAAGGGGAGAAACATGAAGGAATTGGGGCATGACCATTTTACATGGGGGATGCTTTCTCCTCACCTCCCTCTGTCTCTCTGTCTCTGTCTGGTGAGAGGATGTATGCTCTAGAAAAATATATTTTTGTTGTTGAATCTTGTTTTGTGTTTTGACTTATAGTTTGACTTGAATAATGTTCAGTGTGTTAATGAAAAAACTGTAGTCTGCATGTGTTTGATAAAAAGTATTCTTAAGTATTTTGTAAGTTAAAAAAAAGTATTTTGTATGTTTGAGCCAGCTGGTAGCATGGTGGCTAATATGGCTTAATCATAAATGGCTGACTGCATGGTTTGGGTCCTGGACCAAGCAGCTGAAAAATATGCAGATCAGCTATGTGCATGCATTCTCCGAATCCTGACAGAATGGAGGAGAAGGGATTGCAGCATGGTCATCTTCCCTGGGGGGTGTTTTCTTAATTTCTCCCTCTCTGTGACTGTTAAGTGCATATGCCCTATAGCAAATTTTTAAAAGTTGTATGTTCAGGACCAACAGATGGTGTAATGGTTACATCACTGGACTCCCACATAGTTGATTGCAATTCAAGTCCTGGATTCGATGGCTTAAAACTCACATTGAGCGCGTGTGCCTGCATGCCGAAAATCCCAAGAGAAGAATGGAGGAGAAAGGATTGCAGTATGGCCATGCCCCATGGGGTGTGATTTCTTGATTTTTTTCTCTTTTTCTCTGTCTCTCTGGTGAGCACACACACTCTATAGCAAAAAATCTCTTTCTAAAAATAACAAAACAAAACAAAACAAAAAAACAAACTATATATATGTTCATTTGGTCTATAGTGCTGATTAAATACAATGTTTCTTTGGTTAATTTCTGTATAAATGATCTCTAATTCTGAGCATAGATAATTTAATCTGTTATTGTATAGAGCATTTTTAAAAATTTCATAGATAATGCATATTATGAAAAAACTGTGCATGAATTTCAAAATAAACATGTACTTTTGTCCCATTTTATCATGGACTTTTTAAAGTGCCCTCATACTGGCATCTATTTCTCTCCTTATATCTAGTAACATTTATTTTTTTATTCTTGAATGCTTTGGTGTAAGGGTCATATATATGTACAGTTGTTACATCCTTTAGGTTAGCAACACAAGAAGAGCCTAAGGCAATCCCTTTATTATTTTACAGTGACATTCTCATCTCTTTTTACTGTTTTTGATTTAAAGTATATTTTATCTACTATCCGTAATGACTATGCCTGCTTACTTTGGGTTTCCATTTACTTGGAGTATGTTTTTCTATCCTTTCAGTCTATGCATCTTTACAGATGAAGTGAGCTTCTTGTAAGAAGAATGTAGTAAGGTCCTGTTTTTCAATTTTTAAAAAATCCATTTAGTTAATGTATATATTTTAATTGAGGAACGTTGTCTGTTTACTTTTAGAATTATTATTGATAGAGGAGGCTGTTCTGTCAGTTTGTCATTGTTTTTGGATGGTTGGCATTTTTCCTTCCTCCCTCCCTCCCTCCTTCCCTTCCTTCTTTCTTTCCTTCTTTCCTTCTTTCATTCTTTCTTCTTTTTTCTTTCTTTCTTCTCTCTTTCCTCTCTCTTCTTTTTCTCCTTTCTCTCTCTGTCTCTCTCAGTGTTTATCTCTGCTGTTTGAAGGGTTTCTATAGTGATAAGATTTGATTTTTCCCTCTTTTTATTGTTTTTTTCTCCTCTATTAGTGAGTTTTATACTTTTGTATGTTTATATAATAGTAAATTATTATTCTTTTTCTTCAAAATGCGTTGTGGTTTTGATAATTATTTGTCCCTCAAGATGCATATTTTGGACTTTTGTTCCCTGTGTTATGATACGGAAAGGTGGTAAAGCCTTTAAGAGGTAAGACCTAGAAGACAGCATTTGAAACATGGAGGCATCATCCACATAAATGGATTATTGCTGTTTTGCAGGGTAGAATGGGCCTGACCTCTCATGAGAAAGGCTCAGTTTATGTGACAGCAGCCTGTTTTAAAGGAAGATGATTGCCCCAGATCTCTCTCTCTGCATACGTCTGCCATGTGTTCTGTTTCTATCAGCTGTACCACGACATAGCTGACCTATTGCCAGCCCCACACTTTTGGAATTTCCTGTCACCAAAATCATAAACCAAATATACCTTTACTCTTTTACAATCATTATTTTTCATTGCTAGAGAGTATTTGTGCTCGTGCTTGTGTGTGTTTCTGTGGGGGAGGGAGAGAGAGAGAGAGAGAGAGAGAGAGAGAGAGAGAGAGAGAACAAGCATTTTCCTATAGGGTGTGATCACTCTACAATACCAATACCTTTCTTTCACTTTTTTCATCTTCTTGGAATTTTGGGCATGAACATGTGCCTGGTGTCTTTTTCAAGCCACCAAGGCTGTGATTAAATCTGCAGTTGGCCATGTGGGATCTAGCTCCCTTAACCACTAGGCTACAGGGCTGGTCTTAACTTTTATTCTTCATAAATCACCCAGTCTCAGGTATTTCTGTTAGCAACACATTAATGGACTAAGAAAAGTAAAGCTCTGTTTACCATTTCTTCTAGGGCTGGTCTAGTGATGATAAATTCACTCAGGTTTTGCTTGTCCGGAAAGACTTTTATTTTTCCTTCTGAAGACAGCTTTTCTGCATATTCTTGGCTGGCAGTGCTTTTGTTTTTTTGTTTTGTTTCCTTTTATGATTTTGAATATATCACTCAATTCTCTACTATTGAGGATAGTTGCTACTGAGAGATTTCTTACTTGTCTAATGGGATTTTTTTATATGTGAATTGATGCTTTTTTTCTTTTGCTTTTCAAATTTCCACTTTTTCATTGATTTTTGACAGTTATGGAGGGCCTCTTGGGCTGAATCTATTTGGGAATCTATACACCTCCTGTACGTGGCTGTCTTTATTTCTTCCAAGACGTAAAGGTTTTGCAACTGTTTTATTAAATTTTTTTGCGTGTGTGCCTATCTTTTCCTTTTCTCCATGTGGAACTTTCATAATGTGAATGTTTGCTCTAGGGAAACCCATAAATCCTACAGGCTGTATTCATTCTTTTTCTTCCTCTTTTCTTTCTTTCTTTCTTTTTTTTTCTTAACTCAGAAAGGATTATTTTAAAAGACTTACCTTTAAGGTTAGAAATTATCTTCTGCTTGATTTAGTATACTGTTGAGGCTCTCTATTTTATTTTTTATTTCACTCATTGAGTTCTTCAGTTCTAAGATACCTTTTTAGTTGTATTTTATTAATTTTATTCTTGCTTGAATTTCTCATTTAGATTTTTTCTGATCTCACTGAATTGTTGGGCTTTTTTTGTGTGTCTCATTGAATCTCCCTGTGATTATTATTTTTAATTTTTTGGCAAACATTATTTCAATGATTTCCTTTTCTTTGTAGTTTGTTATGGAAAAATTATTTTGTTCCTTTGGTCTCATATTTTCTTTTTCATTCTGTGTCCCTGAATTAATATATGTGCATATGATAAAAGAGTCATGTCTTCTGATTTTATGAACAGTTTTCTTTTTCTTTTTCGTATTTTTTGCTCTACAGCTTGTGAGCTCTCTGTAAAGGGACAGAGAAACAAAGACACAAGGAAAAAGAATGTGAGAAATCACCTGCCAGGGCATGGTCACACTGCAAGCCCTTCTCTTCCATTCTCCTCTTAAGACCCTATTCACACAAACACACATACCTGGCATGTCCCTCAAGCTACTGGGTCTCAGACTCAAACTATGAACTGGCCATGTGTGATCCAGTACCTTAATCATCACACCACCTGCTGGACCCTGGAATAGCTTTCTTAAGAAATAATTTTTTGGGAACCAGCAGTTAGCGTAATGGCTATGTTGCTGGACTCCCATGTAGTTGACCGTGGTTCGTGTCCCGGACCCG
>NW_006159888.1:4183505-4217213 GCF_000334495.1 Tupaia belangeri chinensis
AAAAAAAAAAAAAAAAGAAAAAAAAAAAAGAAAAAGAAAAAAAAAAAGAAATGATTTTTTCGGGGGCCAGCAGATGGTGTGGTAGTTAAGACACTGGACTTACCCATAACTGACAACAGTTCAAGTCCTGTGTCTAGTGGCTTGATTTATCACCTTTGTTCCCTCTCTCTTTGGTGAGCACATGTGCAAATTAAATAATAACGAGAAATAAAATGAAATCATTATTTAAGAAATTTTTTTCTGAAGATATGTCCTACAATATTGATTAGATAGGGTGCTTTGGTTTTATTTCTGAGTTGGCACAGTAGTCTAATCTCTGTGCGATTTCTTTAGTTGTAACCAACATCAGAAGTGTTTGTGAGTACCTGTGTAGCTGAGTCTGAGTGTTTGTGGTGAGAGAAGCACAGCTTTGTTGGGAGTGGGGGCTACTAGTTGGACCAGGTGATTGTCCACAGTGACGGAGACAGTGACAGAGACAGGGAGAGCAGCTTGACTGTTTCGGGGAGTACACACGAGGCACAAGGTGGGAAAGGGGCACAATTTCCTGTGGTGCAGGGCCAAGGAAGCTGGCCCACAGGACTTAGAGAGCTTGCACAAGGCACGTACACTTCTCATGTGGATCCAGCTGCACCAGCACTGCACCACCATCTTGCCCTTGTCTGTTCATGCACTGATTAACGCATAGATGGTTTACAACCTTTAGTCAAGAGCAAATACTTCCTCACAACTTTGACAAGGTCCTTATGAGTGTTCTACCCAAAGAGGAATATTTGGATCAAGGCTGTTCTTCCTTTTGTTGCTTGTCGTTGTCAAGAAAAACTATAGTGTGCTGGAATATAATATCCTAAGATAAGAAAGAACTGGCTGGAACAGCCCAGCCCAGTTTTCCTGTCCCGCCTACAACAGGATGTCTTACAAAGTTTTAGTTTATCATGTCATATTATCCTGGATTATCAAGACCAGGTTGGGCTACTTTCTGGGGTTGCAGTACACATAGGCATATGTGGACAGTATCGATTCGAACTTATTATTTTTCCCCTCATGATTTATAGGCTGTTTGTCTCTTCATTATAACTCTGTACCATGTGACTTGTGTGTGCTCTAATTGGACTTGTGCAAGTGATAGATAATGGCATAACCTCAGATACAATGGACGAGATGTTTAGAATCGTTCTCTGGAATGAATACTAATGCACAGTGAAGCTGCTTTACACCCAATGTTCCGTGACTCATTACATTTTCCAGGTTGTTGGGTAGTCATAAGCATTATTACTAGCCCTGTGTGAGCTCTGAGTACTCTTCTGTCTAATCCTCTCAGGGTAGTCTTCTCAAATGCATGAATTGGTTAGTACCTTGCTGAATATGGCAAGAACATGGGGGTGAAGCAGGGATGACCTGCAGATATCCAGAGTCCATTTACAGTTCTCTTTGTGTGTAGCTCTTACTTGTCTGATACTCTTCTGAAAACTCTAGTCTCCTTTGGTCTCTCCAGACTGACTCTCAGTCCTATCTTTTGTTTTCTTTCCTGCTTTTCTCTTCTTTTCTTTTTTTCTTTTTGGTTTAAAACTGTGCAACATCTCCTTTATTTATTTTTAAATGTCATTTTATGATGGCTGTATATAGCAATAGTAGCAGTTACAAATTGTGGTCTGAAGAGTTCTGAGGGCTCAAAACAAAGATCTATATAGAGGCTGAATAAAAAGATGTTCAATTAATAGTGCACACTGTGGAACTTTAACAAACATCTTCAGTTGGAATTTTTGTGTAAACCATAATAGAGTTGTGACTCATGGAGAACAAGGTAAAATATCTTTCCTTGTACATTTAGTGAGATGATAAGAAATGTTGCACATGAGAAATAGGCATAGAGTATTTCATGTCTTCTCTACAGAGGAGCAGCAGGGGACAGGGAGCCTAGTGGATGCCCTGCCACCACCTTCTCCAAAGATGTACACCCGAAGATGGCAGTGGAAGCCTGGCAGCAAGCCACCTTTACAATCCTTTTTGGTTATTTAAAATACAAGCATTTTCTGACATTCCCCTCGCCAGCCTGTGAGTCCCACTCCAACTCAGGATATAAGCCCAGGTCCTCTTGCTTAGTTTTCTTCTTAGAATCATTTACAGGATGCCTACAGATACAGTATAAACTAGTATGAAATTAGTGATCATTTGCATTTCCAGACATGCTCCTGTGTGTGGTTAGACAGCCCTATCTTTTCAACTCAGTGTATCTTCTAGGACTTTTCTAATTTTTTTTTCCCCTGAACTGGAGCCTGAAATCTTTCTCAGGACAATAATATGGACAATTACAGGATTTTTCAGTTTTCATTTCTAACTCTTGGGGGCAACTGCCCTTCATTTCTTGCCCTCTAATGTATGGGAAGTTGTTTTGTTCATATATTTTGTCCATTTTTGCAGTAGTTTCTGTTGAGAGATAAAATCTTATTTTTTAAAAACTTAAGTTTGGTGGCCAGCAAGTGGTTTAGTTAATACACTATCTTGTCATCTAGTTTCTTGAACATATAAATTATAGCTATTTGGGTCCATCTATTCTAACTTAAATATGTTTTCTCTGTAAATTTAAATTTCTTTTCTCTTTTCTCCTTTTCTTTCCTCTTTCTCTTCTCTTTCTCATCTATCTCCAGCTCTGCTTCTTCCTTCTTCTTTTCTCTTGGCATTGTTTCAGGGTTGGGATGACAGTTTATAATTAGTCTAACTGCATTTAGATAAGCTACAGAGCTGGGTGATATTATATAACTTTACAGATGATTTGATTTAAATTTTGCTAGGCAGTTAGAGAAGGAACAGATTAAAAAACTGCTATCTGAGAGCAGCCTTGTAGAGAACGAGTTTCTATCTTTTAGTTATATTCTATTATTAGTTCAATTAAGTTTGTACTTATTCTTAGTGTTAACTTTGATGTCCAAACTTTAAGCTCCAATGTTTACACAATGGCTCTCTTTAGTTGGGCCCATATTTATTTTTTGTGCCAAGTACTGTGAGACTCTCTAAAGCTTTGCTTTGGTTCTCATCCTCTTAGCTTCTTTCTCCTGGAGATGTTCAGCCTCTCACTATGCTCTGCTGAAGAAACTGAAACAAATGCCCCTAAAGAAAATGTCAGAAAGTGTAGTGAGCTTACTTGAGGAGTTTTGTTCTCTTTGGTACCCTTGTTACCTTGAGAACCTAGAATTCAATCTGTTCAATCTCATGTGATTTCCAAAAATTTTGTTTGATTTTTGAGTATCTCTGGAGCAGATTCTGTCTGACTTGTGAGACTTTAGCCCAATGCAGTGTGTTAATTAGCAAGTATCTTGAGGGGAAAGGTCATTTAGAAGCTTACACTTACCTCCATATATTTCTCTGCCTACTGAGTTTTGGACTTTTTAGTTCTATTTTTCTTTGGTAACCTTCTGAAGCAGTTGCTTGTGTATGCATGAGCGTGAGTGTTTGTATGTTTGTGTTACATAGCTTCCCAATTTGTTCTGGCAGGAGAGTTGATCTGATAAGAGCTACTGAATCAGCTGTGAGTAGAGGGTTGTGATACTGTTTTAAATGTCATCTTTACTAGTATTTTATTTATTTATTTTATTACTAGAGGATACATGCACATGTGTAAGAGAGAGAGGATAGGGAAAGCACCTCCCCACACTGGGACCTGATCAGGCATAATCCTTCTTCCATTTCTCCATTTAATCTGGGTCATGGGCATACATTTGTGCCTGGTATTTTTTTTTTTTAAGTTTTTGGCCATATGGAATTCAATTACTCATGCACAGTGCTTAACCATTGCACTATAGGGCTGCTCATGTGCTATGGGGCTGGCCTAATGAATTTTAAAGTTATTGACACAGAAGATATTTTTATTTCCTTATCTTTAAAATGTGCATAATCTATTTTACAGAGTTGGTGTAGAAACAATGCAAAATCATTGTTTTGGAAGTGCTATGGGGACCAGCAGATGGCATAATGGTTACGTTGCTGGATTCCAACGTCATTGACTGCAGTTTGAGTCCCAGACTCAGTGGCTTAAAACTCACGCCAGACATGTATGTGTGCATGGCCAAGATCACAGGAGTAAAATGGAATAACTATTTCCATTGCTTTTATGTCTCCAATATTTCGATCTCTACCATAAAGGCATTGCAGTGTGGCCAACCCCTCCAGGGGGTAGTTTCTCACTTCCTGTCTCACTGTGTCTCTGCCTCTCCAGTGAGAGCATGCAGCCTATAACAAAAATCTGTCTCAAAAAAATGCTATGTAACATAAATTTTTTTTTATAAAATATAAGCATGATTTTTGTTAAACAAATTATTTAATTTCTGGTTTTATTAATTTTAAATTGATGAGGGAGAGACAGAGAGAGAGAGAAAGGGAAAATGAGAAACCAAATCTCCAGGTTTGGGACCCAAACCATGGTCGACCATGTTAGAGTACAACACCTTATATGCCATGCCACCTATTGGCCCCAATCACCACTTCTTAGTAGCACAGTAATATTGAACTAATATTAATAACAACAATGGCTGCCATTTATTATTCATAAACTAAACTATTAATAAATATCAAGTAATATAATACATTTATGACAATCTGAATTTTAAATATATAATATTTATTTATATCCTTATTGAAAGATATCATTGATCATAACGTTCTTATTTTAAATTTATTTTCACTGAGAATTTTTCAGAATTCTAAGCTCATGGTTGTAAACATAAAACTAGCAGTAGAAAAATATAGGCACTTCCATTTTTATAGTTTTGATGAACTTTCATAGTGTTTGCCACAGTAGCTATAATAATTCATATTCTACCCAAAGTACAGAAAAATCACTGTGTCAAATATACATTTGTACATCAGTGTTCATTGCATCACTATTCATAATGGCTAAGACATACAATGAACCTAAGTATCCAACAACTGATAAATGGATAAAGAAATGTGGTACGTATACACAAAGGAATATCACTCAGTTGTAAAGAAAATATCCTGTCATTTGACACTAAGTAGATGAACAAAGAAGACAAAATGCTAGGTAAAATATGCCAGGCTATAAAATACAAATACCGTACGTCTCTGGTTAACATGTAATGAACATTTGCACTCTGTGGTGGAAACCGAAGGACTTAGTGGCATAAAAGTAGAAAGAGTAATGACTGACACCAGAAATTGCAGGGAAGTCATGAGAGGATTGGGAGAAATTGATTAACAGACACAAGAATGCATACAAACAAGTGAAATCGGTTATTGTACAGTGCTCCACAGCAGGGTAAAACAATGACACTGATAATTTAATACATACTTCTAAAAAAACCTACGATAACTGTTTTTGAATGTTCACAACATAATGCAATGTTCAATGTTGGACAGGATTTATCTGTCTTTCTTTATATATATCTTTCTTCTTTTCTTCCTTCCTTTCTTCTAATTTGCCAAAGTACATGTGTGCTCACCAAAAGACAGAGAGGAAAAGTGAGAAACATGACCGTCCATCTCCCATGGAAGATGGTCATGCCAAAATCCCATCTCTTCCATCTCTCCCTTTTTTTGAGATTTTGGTTATACACAAACATGCACCCAGTGTTTTTTTTTTTTTTTTTCCCAGTGTATTTTTCAGACCTCTTGGTCCAGGACTCATCCCACACAGTCAGCCACATGAGATTCAGCTGCCTTACCCATGGCACCACAAATTTCCCTTGCTTTTAATTTTCATGTTATGACCTTGGACATTGCAATATCTCAAGGACCTGAACTTGTCCTTCTTCCAGTTATTCAAAAAAATGTACTTTATACTTTATAAATCTGTTTCCCAAGCCAGAAACACCCTACCTAGGCACTACCCTATTTAGTGTCTCCAAATTAATTCCTATGCTTTCTTCTAGGTAATTTCAAATATAACCTGCATAAGAATATCTCTGCTAACCCAATAATATGAATTAGAAACTCACCATCCTTTAGACTTTTCAATTGTATAAACTTTTATCATTTATTACAGTTGAATTGCTCTTTTACAGTCTTTCCTGGCCCATCTCCACTTTAAACTCTACTCAAAATTAAAGTACTTTTGCATTTTCAAGGCTTAGCTAAATGCTTGGCAAATGGTAGGTACTCTAGAGATGTTTGCTTCGGGTAAAAAATAAACTTAAAGGAATGAATGAGTGAATGAATGCATTATATAGTTTAAAATAAGCTTTATACAGATTTGAAAGAAGCTAGTTTAACGTACATTAGGTAGCTACAGCTAAACCGACGATTTCTAATCCTGACTGTATTTCAGACTTTTCTGGAGGGCTTTCAAAATACAAAATGCTTGTGGCTCTTTCCCAGAGATTTTGATTTGCTTGACTTGGGAAAAGAGAGTTCTGGAATTTGTATTTTTGAAAAGTTTCCTAGGAAATTAAAGAGCGTTACATTTGAGAAGCACTAATATAAACCATTCTCCAGTAAGGAATACTAGGCAAAAATAGTTGATTAACATATGTATTGATTCTTTATCTCTATAGGAAATCACAACTAGCAAAAGGAAAGTAGAAATAAATATAGCAGTGGTTGAAAAATATAAATGGTAGGTTGCATATATGAATGATTGTTATTATATTTTCTGAGGAAAGCTTTCATATACCCAGGAATACAAAAGAGCTTCCTTTGATTTAAAAATGCATTTAAATCTAAATGCTTTAGGGCATATAAACATGAAATATCATTTAGTTCTAGCTGAAATCCAAATTATATTAATTTAGAAAAATCTTAGAAAATCTAGGATTTTCTCCATGAATACTGAAATGAACATGGGGTTAGCAGTTAAGGTACTTTGGTTTAAGCAATGGATCTCCCACTTCATTATAGAACAAAGTCTCTTATCACTTGAAGCCCCAATTTTTCCATGAGGACAGTTGAGGACATTGCAAAGTAAACATAATCACTGTCAACGTTCCTTGACACTTCCACATGATCTGGTTGGGTTTTCTGGAAAGCAGACTGAATGAAACTTCGCTGCAGGATATTTATTGGTCAATGCCTTTGAAGAGAGGAAAGAAGCAGGATTTGTAGACACCAAAGTCGAGGGTGAGGTCTAATGATAATCCCAGTCAACTCCATGGAAAGCTGTAAGGTTGAAAATTCCCATCAGTGTTATCCCATGTTGAGTTTAAACGTATAGGTCTTACACTCCTGCCTTGGTTGATTATTAAATATGGGCCACCCTGGAAGTGCATGTTCATGGGCTAAGCATCTTTGCAGCTGAGGCAGACTCTCAATGGCCAGCAGGACTTCCAGTAGTCCAGAGCAAGTCCTCCTTGAAAGGGAATTCAAGAGGCTCATAACTGAGGCAGGCATGGAGTTGGCATTGTGAGTTGCTAAATGATGAAAGAGCTAGCTGGCAAACCAATAAGCCAGACTGTCAAGCCTTAAGACTAGAGCTGAGGCCACTAGCAAGGGCTCTGAGTCCAACCAGTCACAATGCAGAGGAGGACACTGAGTCCAGTGTGGGAAAGGATTTATCTAAGAAGCTAGAAGAAGTGCTGAATTCAAATCTCAATCCAGGATATTTCTTATTGCTTTATCATATCCTGGGAAAGGACCATTACATGTTGGAGTCAGATAAATTCAGATTTGCTTTTCAGTTCTGACACGTGACAGCTTGATTTTTGATTAAAGTTTCTCTTTAATCTCAATCCCTTCCTCTGTAGAATCAGGATAGTAAATCATTACTTTAAGGGCTTGTCTCTAAGGTGGTCACCATCAATTCTATCCCACCCTGGATGCATATGTCCTAATTGAGAGTTCTCTAAAGCTGGTGGTGGGGCCAGAAGATTGTATAGCAGTTACATCGCTAGGCTCTCACATGATTGACCACAGTCTGAATTCTGGACCTGGTGACTTGAAAATCATACCTGGCAGTACCAGCATATGGTATAATGGCTACATCACTGAACTCCAATGTAGTCAACTGTGTGACATAATGGCTACATCACTGCACTCCAATGAAGTCAACTGCGGCTCAAGTCCTGGACCCAGTGGCTTAAAACCACTCATGCGTGGGTGTATGTGCCCAAGATCCCAAGAAGAAAATGGAGAAGAAGAGATTGTGGTGAGGCCATTCCCCCTGGACAGTAATTTCTCACTTTCTGTCTCTCTGTCTCTCCAGTGAGCGCATGCACCCTGTAACAAAAATCTTTCTTTGAAAAAAAAACAGAAAATCATACTTGACATATGTGCATGAGTGTCCAAGATCCTGGAAGCAGAATGAAGGAGAAGGGATTGAAATGTGCCTCCCCCCAGCCCCAGAGGGTGATTTCTTATTTTCCCTCTCACTGTCTCTGTCTCTCTCTCTCCAGCAAGCTCTCATGACTTAAGGCAAAAATCTATTAAAAAAAAAAAAAAGGTTGTTTCTGTTTGTCTCCCTTGATATGCTCTGGGGGAAGACAGTCACCCTCTAAGTAGTACAACTACCCTGGGATCTCCAGAATGTGAGGAAATACAAACTAGAAATGCAGAGAAGTTTAATGGAGAGAGAGAACTGCTTGACTATTCTCCAGCTATTCCAGCCATTCTGTCTCAGCTATAATGCTGGTGGGTAACGAAGCCTTCAGATAACTCTAGCTTCATTGATTATAAATACACAAAATCCCACAAGTGAAATTCACCCAGCTAGCCCTGTCTAGAACTAATAACAGCACATACATTCATGTGAATCATCTCATGTGCTTAGCATAGGGCCTGAAATATTAAAAAAAAACCCTTATTATGTTTAATAAATATGTATGCTTGTACTTTACTTAATTTATAAATTTTATTTTACTTATTTCTTTCATGAGAGAGAAGAAACCCTCAATAGAATCTTTCTACCACAGTCAACCCCCAGTCTTGGTCAGCCCAGACCATAGGCACGTGTGCCCAGTCTGTACAGGGAGGCTTAGGTACATATACCTAGGAACTTCCCATGTGGGTCCAGTAGCATGACTGCTGGGCCACCATCTGGCCCACAGTATTTAAGTTCTTAAATTCCCATCTCAATTACTATCAGATTAGAAATGGTTCTACAGTGTCACATCTCCATCCAGGAAGTAATGTTTGCATTACTTCTATTTTTTCACTCAAACTACTAGCATTTAGACATAGTTTACTATGTAACTTGAATTTTTCTCAGAATTTTTACATATAAAAAACCTAACTTATTCTTTATAACCATGTCATATAGTAATATATGTATGCCATAAAATATCATTATTATCTCACCTTTATGCAGGAAAGAATTAAAGAACCGGCTAGAATTACACAGCTAAATCATGGTAAAGTTGAGTCCAGGCATCATAATCATTTCATTGGTGCCTTTAACCACTGTACCATCACCAATGGAAGGTTTAGTCATTTGTAGAGGGACTATCTTTTAAGCAAGTATTGGATTGTTGGGAAAGTCATGATGCATTGTTACATAGAAAAATATGTCATAATGTTCCCAATGACCTAATAAATTTCTGGAAGAAAACACTGATGCTGCTTCTGGTCTTTTTTTTTTTTTTTTTTTTTTTTTTTTTATTCTTTGTACTCATATACTATAGTAGACACTCAGGATTCCTTAAATAATGTGGCAAGTTTTAGGGCTATGGGGATGGAAGGAAACAAGCAAGAGAGTTGGAAATTAAAAAAAAAAAGGATTAAAATGTAATCTATAGGGAGAAATAGAGAGACAATTCTTGAAGGAAGATGTTTCCTAAAACCCTGCAAGGTTAAACAATGTAATCAAGATGAGGACAATTTTATTGAAACTGAAAGATCAATAGGTCTATTTAAACAGCTAGACACTGGAGTGTTTCATTTAAATATCTAAATGGATTTTCATAGTGATAATGTCATATGTTTATTGCCCCTCTAGCTCCCATTGTTAATTTCTTCTCTGTCCATATGTTTCCAGACCAGAGTGCAGCTCTGCTGAGATAATGTTTCTCACTTAGCCTTGGGGTGGGCATTCCATTCTGTCTGAATGGCATTCTGATGGCCACTAGCACCTTGGGAAGGAGCCATATCACAGAATTCACCAGGGCATATTAACAGATAAGCTACCTTCTAGATATAGCAATTAATATAATCACTCATTTAGATAAATCATTTATTTTAAATTCCTTTGAGTCCTTTAGTCCGAAGACATGATTTTCAAATTCATGCTTATTTTATTACCTACCAAGTTATGGGTTCCCAGCTAAATAGCTCTTGACATTTTGCTGGAAGAAATGATGAGGTTTTTAAAAATGCACTGGGAATAGCTCAATTTTACTGCAAAAAACCCTAAGGAGGGGTTGTGCAGAGAAGGGTGGACAGTGAACAGCGGGAGCTGTGATGTTTACCATCCTTTTGATACCAATGATTTACTCTCATAAGAATTGTAAGAAAATAGGTTTAGCTAAAAATAAATTGGAGGACTGAGCATGAGAGGTGAAGGAAAATGACAGTCAAAAGAGACAACCATCATATTTATTTAGCCAGCAAATATTGAGTAACTTCTATGTTGCAGGCACTATTGTACATGCTAGGAATGTGATACTGACAAAAGAATTAAGTTTTTAACTTTCCTGGCTGTGATCATCCTTAGAGGGTTAGGTAAAATGAAGGGAGAAGGTCAGTTTTTCAGAGTTCATTGACTATGTATGATGTTTCTAGCTGAGGAGTTTCAGAGTGTTTCTTACAGGAGATCTTGCATCAGACTCACCTTGAACATACATCAGATTCACCTGGAGGTCTTGTTAGACCCCTAGTTGGTGGGTCCAATGCAATGTTTATAATTTTTTTTTTTTTTTTTTTTTTTTTTGTGAGAGGTTTTTGCTATAGAGCATATGTGCTTACCAGAAAGACAGACATAGAAAGTGAGAAATCACCCCTCAGGGGGGATGGCCACACCACAATCTCTTCTCCGTTCTCCTCTCGGGATCTTGGGCATGCATGCACATACTCCCGGAGTGAGGTTAAGTCACCAGTCCCAGGACTCGAACCACAGTCAACTACATGGGAGTCCAGCGACGTAGCCATTGCATCATCTGCTGATCCCAATGCTAGCATTTCTGATTCAGTAGGAATGGAATGAAGGTAGAGAATCTGTACTTCTAACAAATGCTCATGCTGCTGGACTGAGATACACTAATTGAGAATCACTGAATTGAATGCTAAGACTTGAAAGAAAAGGCCCATCTGTGGTGGCACAGGTAGTAGGGTGACACTACACAATGCTGGAACCATATAGGGAGGCCCTGGTTTTGGAGCATGGTTCTACCCAAACATACAA
The DNA here is from genome assembly GCF_000334495.1 of Tupaia belangeri chinensis. Taxonomy (NCBI): domain Eukaryota; kingdom Metazoa; phylum Chordata; class Mammalia; order Scandentia; family Tupaiidae; genus Tupaia; species Tupaia belangeri. Next base: position 4,194,781 of record NW_006159888.1, read on the forward strand.
ACACACCCCATGTGCAACTGTGATCCCAGCTGGCTGGAAGACTGGGAGAGGAGTGCAGTGAGACAAGATTCTCTCTCTCTTATTAAATAAATAAATATTTTATAAAAGCTATTACACAAAGACACTAGTACTGTTTCAGAAGAGTCAAGACTTTTGGCTAAAGGCACTGAGAAAAGTGGCTCTATGGACGTCCAGTTTTTCCATATACTATTTATTATAATGCTTTCTTCTAAGAAGCACAGTGAATGTTGAACTTGCCTGCCCCTTTCTTACTCCCAATTAAATTTCATCTGTGTCAACTCTTGAGCACCCTTATTTCTGATAAAACTAATCACACTAGTTATATAGATTTCAAGTTTCCTTAGCCTCTCTCCATAGAGTCTCATCATTTATTTTCACATAATCCCTTTTTATTTACTTCAAATACTTCTTTTTAATAAAAAATAAGACTTCTGGTTAAGACAGGACTAGGTTTAAACTTGGTTCCACTTTTTACTAAGGCTTTGTATCTGTGAAAGTCCTTTAAACTGAGAATACTCTTTAAAACCAACATGATACTATTAAGGATGCTGGATAGGTTAATACAAAAAAAAAAAATTGCCACCTTTTTAAATTGTTAGTGGGTGAGTGTGCTCACCACAGAAAGAAAGAGAGGGAGAAAGAACCCTCTACGGGTCATGGTCACAACATAACCCCCCTCGTCCTCTATTCTTCCATCCTGTCAGGATTTTAGGAATGCATGCGCACACATGGTGTGTTTTCTTTTTCTTCCTTCCTTCCTTCCTTCCTTCCTTCCTTCCTTCCTTCCTTCCTTCCTTCCTTCCTTCCTTCCTTTCTCTCTCTCTCTCTCTCTCTCTTTCTTTCTTTCCCTCCCTCCCTCCCTCTCTCCCTCCCTCTCTCTCTCTCTCTCTTTCTCTTTCTTTCTTTCTTTCTTTCTTTCTTTCTTTCTTTCTTTCTTTCTTTCTTTCTTTCTTTCTTTCTTTCTTTCTTTCTTTCTTTCTTATTGTTAAAGGGCATGTGCTCTCACTGGAGGGAGGGAGAGAGAAAGAGAGACTGAGAAGGCATCCCCCATGAGAGGTGGTCATACTACAATCCCTTCTCCTCTATTCTTCCTTTTGAGGTTTTGGGTGTGCGCACACACATGCCAACATGCTATCTGAGCTGTGGGTCCAGGATTCGAACTGCACAGTCATCCATTTGGGATCCAGCCATCTCACCCAATCACTGGCTGGACCATTTGGTGTGTTTTTCAAGTGGCAAGGATTGGGATTTAAACTATGGTTGGCCATGGGGAACCAGCTTCCAAAGCGCAGCCTTTAACCATTGTGATACAATGTCAGTCCAACAATTTTTATTTATTTATTTTTTTCTTATGAATGTACTTTGAGAAACAACTGTAACCTCTGATTTAGACAGAAATTACCTTTTAAAAATCTTAATTCTTATTTGTCACTTTAAGGGTTACCTGAGACTTGTCTCTACCCAGTGAGATTTACAGATGTCAGGGGAGCTGTTGGGGTCTTGGGCGCCATTAATCCTCAACCTCAGAGACAGCATAGACTCAGAAGTCCTGAGCTCCCTTCGGAGCTCAGAGCATTCCGTCTCTAGTGACCAACTCCACAATGAGGACAGAGCCTCTGTGAGGAACATGAGGATGCCAGTCATGGGCATTGTCCAGTGACCTGGCTGCCCACATTGGAAATGGCCTCTTCTGAGGCATAGCTCTTATTTGGACCTTTTACAGGTCCTGCCTTGGGGGAAGTTCCCAGCCTTCAGAATTACCACAAGTGACTCTTGGGTGTTCTTTAAGTGCAATTTAGATCAAAGGTTAAGGTGAATTACCAATTTGTTATAACACTTTTCTGAGTTAGCTGAAAAATTTTCTGGATCTTTTCTGATCTGTGAGAGATTGTGCACTGAGAAGAGAACTTAAGCTCCATAAATCCCGTAAGGAGCAGCTAAGTATCACCAGGAGGGTGGAGCCCGTTTCAGAAGTTTTACAAAACATCTACTTCTTTGACTACAAAAGCTCTAGCTAGAGAATGCCATCTTAATTTAAGCTTTCATTTTTCTTTTTTTTTTGGAGAGGTTTTTGCTATAGGGCGTGTGCGCTTGCCAGACAGACAGAGAGAGACAGAGAGATAGAAAGCGAGAAATCACCCCCCAGAAGGGATGGCCACACCGCAATCCCTTCTCCTCCATTCTCCTCTCGGGATCTTGGGCATGCACGCACATGTGCCCAGCGTGAGTTTAAGCCGCCAGTTCTGGGATTCGAACCACAGTTGACTACATGGGAGTCCAGGGACATAGCCATTACACTAACTGCTGGTCCCTAAGCTTTCATTTTTATGACTAAATCTCCTGATCATCTAACTTGTATTGGAGTCAGGCCATTGACTTGTTCCAGTCCCTGAAAATATTGCCAAGAAGAGAATCCAAAGGGGAGAAATTTCAATGAAGAGGATTCAGAGGGATTGCTGGAAGGCAGGAAGGGAAAAGGCAGCCAGGAGCTCTGACCTTAACTTGTTCCACCTCATGTCTTGAGACCCCCACCTTAGCAGGTTCTGGTTAGGAAGAGTTCCTTAGCTTCCCCGCCGCCCCCATACATACAGAACCCTACCCAAAGCCAATTCTAAGATCCTCATTATAGCATTGTAGGGATTTTAACATTTCTGCTGTTTGTCAACAAAATCATGGGCCCGTTGCCTAGTCATTTCTAAATGGCTCCAAACAGTTACATGTGACTGTTAAGGAGTGATTTAGCTGTTCTTTGGGTACCACTATTTGAATCACATTAGCATCTACTCCTGCCATACAGAGAAAAAAGAAAAGTGATCAGATAAGATAGCAAAGGGTCATTTTCTTCCTCCCACAAACTTCATGTCTGATGTTTGAAAAACAATATAAGGTACTTACTACCAGCCAAGCATATGGTTATTCTCAGTAAATAGTGACTTAAGTAATAGAAAGTAACACTGAGGGCCAGAACTAACTTGGAGAAAATGAGAAAGATTTCAGACCTTTATGAAGTAAACTGAAGTTTTCTTGAAAACTCATTGTTTGGGGATGGAAGGGGAAGGAAGTCTAGAATAGTCTTGTAATTTATATTTGGACAATGAATGCCACTAACCAAGACATAAAATATGTGAAGAAGGATCATATTTTAAAGGGAAATGTAACGTGTTTGATACCAGACATCCTGGATTTGAGATGTCTCTGGATTAATTATTGGAAATATATAGCATTTTGGTATTAGAAAACCGATAATTTTGGAATTCATGTTGTATGAAATGGCAATTGAAACTATTGAAGAGGAAGACACTGTCCATGAGAGTGTATAGAGTAGAAATCTGGGGGGCACTAACTTATGAGGGCTAAGCAGAGAAAAAAGAGGAGAGAACTTTAGGGCCAACTAAAAAAGACCAGGAGAATAAGGAGCCCCATGTATGATTCTTGGAATCCAAGTGAAGTAAGAGAGCCTTCATCAGGGTTAGAATTTATAGGAAGATTTATCTCATATCCTGAGGATATGCAGCTCAGCAGTAATTTATCAATTGTTTAGTATATTGAATTTTTAAATGTGTGCTTATAGAGTGAACTGTTTTCTTCCATCTAGCAGTCTCTCTTTTAGTTAAAAATGAGATGCTTTAGGAAATTGTGGCTTCTCTACTTCATATAGTTCTCATGGATCTAGCTGATGTCAAGATCTCACTTCTTTCCCACTGATGGGCACTGGATCTGCACTTGTCCATCCTCTGACTTAATACTCATCTCCTAGCCACTGGGTTTCATCCAGAGAGGAATATGTATACTACGGTGAATAATGAGATTTCTCTTATAAAATTAACTATGAATCTAAGAAAGAGGAAGTTTGCTTTGTATAATTGTCTCCAACCCGAATGAGGTGAGCTTAGGGCTGCTGACACCCAATCTAGGGTTTATTCTCCTTCCTCCGCTTCCATTTCCATAGAATTCCCGCTTGTAGTAGAAGCAGCTGAGGTCAGCAAGAGAGAAAGAAGCAGATAGAAACACTCTTAAGGCAAGTGATATATATAGAGAGGCCAATGAAATCAATCCTGATTGATAGTAATCTGGAGAGCCACTGTGCCCCAATCTTTAGGTGCAAGAGCCAGTAGATTCCTCTTTTCACTTATGCTAGCTTGAGTTGGGTCTTTGCTACTTATAACTGAAGCATACCCACCCGTATTTCCCCATTTCCTCAGGCAAACATCCCTCCAGGTGTTCAGTTATTTCTTCTTGTCTTTTGTGGACATTCTTCAAGTGCTGCCTTTCTTTCCATTCCATTCATAAGGATTCCTGAAAGGTCTGTTCTGGGAGTTTGTTTCCTGTGATGGTTAATTTTCTATGTCAATTTGACTGAGCTAAATCAATTCCTTGATAGCTGGTTAAACATTATTTCTGGATGCATTCATAAGGACACTTCTGGAAAAGATGATCATTTGAATTGGTAGAAGGAATAAAGAAGATCTACCCTCACAATATGAGCTATCATTTAAATCCATTGAGTGCTTAAGTAGGGCAAAAAGGCAGAGGAAAGATGAATCTCTCTCCCTCTCTCTTGCTCACTCTCTCCCTTTGAATTAGAACATCTTTCTTCTCTTTCTTTCAAACATTGGAGTTCCAGGGTCTTGGGCCTTTGACTTATGGACTTACACCAGTGGCCTCTCAATTGTCAGGCCTTCAGCTTTGGAGTAGGAGATACATTTTGCTTCCGTGGTTCTCAGGCCTTCAGATTTTGATTGTGTTTCACACCAGCTCTCCTGTTTTATTTTTAGCACATCATGGGATTTCTGGGCCTCCACAGTCCTGTGAGCCAATTTCCAGAATAAGTTTCTTCTCTTACACCTATTCCTTTATATCTACCTATTTCTATCTATCTATCTATCTATCTATCTATCTATCTATCTATCTATCTATCTATCTATCTATCTATCTATCTATCTATCTATCTATCTATCTATCTATCTATCTATCTATCTATCTATCTATCTATCATCTATCTATCATCTATCTATCTGTCTCTATCATCTATCTGTCCATGTCTATCATCTACCTAATTATCTATCTATCATCATCTATCTATATCTACCTCTCTATCTTTGATCGGTTCTGTTTCCTCAGAGAACTCTGAATAATACATTGCTTGTGGTCTTGCTTCTCTACCCTCAAGCCTGGGCTTTTACTTCCATAATCATATCTCTTGAGGGCAACCTCCATCTGCACTTGCTCCATCTATTCATCCCACCTCAGTTTTTCTGTACCCTCAATACCACCAGGGATGCCTGCTCTCTCCTTAAGCCTTCCTCTCCTCAGCCTAGGAGAAGTTTCCCACATCAGCTCATGTTTCCTTCTCCAATGAAACAGCTCATTCACAGTTCAGCTTTTAATATAATTAGGGAAGATATGTTTCTCTCCTTTAATACATGAAGTAAATTAAGTTATGCAAATGATTTGACTTACTAAATGCTACCCAGTATAAAATGCAAGATATTTTCGAACAAACAAGAACTTTTTAACCCCTCTTTTTTCTTATTTTTTCTCAATCCACTCTCTTCCCACTCTTTAAATTGTATTTACTCAGTGTTTATAAGGAGTTTATTACAGTAGGAAGCCCAGTGGGCAATACAGAAACTATGTCCTAAGTCCTGCTCTTAGGAATCTTCTGTTGTCACTGACAGAACAAAACTAACACTACGACAGTGTTAGCACTGTGCTACCACCTGGCCCACTTAAGCACTCAATGGATTTAAATGATAGCTCATATTGTGAGGGTAGATCTTCTTTATTCCTTCTACCAATTCAAATGATCATCTTTTCCAGAAGTGTCCTTATGAATGCATCCAGAAATAATGTTTAACCAGCTATCAAGGAATTGATTTAGCTCAGTCAAATTGACATAGAAAATTAACCATCACAGGAAACAAACTCCCAGAACAGACCTTTCAGGAATCCTTATGAATGGAATGGAAAGAAAGGCAGCACTTGAAGAATGTCCACAAAAGACAAGAAGTTTATTTATTTCTTCCAAGTTTTCAAATTTAGGATTATAAAGTTGTGTATATTCCATTATTGTCTTCACTGCTACAGGATCTGTAGTGCTGCTCCCTGTTTCATTCCCAATATTGGTTATTCATGTCTTCTTTCTTTGTCTTTGTCAGTCTTCTTAGTGGTTCATAGATTTTCTTAATTTTTCAAAATAAATCAGTTTGTTTCATTGACTTTCTCATTTTTTAAATAAATATTCATTGATTTCTGCTCTTACTTCAAAAAATCTTACTTCACATAAAAGATATCTTTAAAGAATAAGGAATTGCCTTTTTTTTTCCTGCTTGATTGGCTTATTTTACTATTTTTTTCCCTAGGTTTCTTTCAAGTAAGGACTGGATTGTTATTTCATCTTGGAATAAAACTGTTTTTGTTCATTTCTGCTTTCATTATAAATCTCACTTGCTCATATTATATTATTCTCATTTTTATTGCTAATTCCATTTGATAATCATTTGCTGAGTATTTTTTAGGTATATAGTCATAATTAATTGTATTGGCCATCACTTTTGATTTGTTATATGTGCTATTAGTATGATATTGACTTCATTAAATAAAATGGAATAGCTTCCTTCTAATTCTATTTTTTCTGGAAGAATTTTTATAATTTTATATCTTTTATTTAAATATTAGGTTGATTTCAACAGTAAATTTATTTATTCCCTGATTTTTCATTGCAAAAAAATTATTGAAGAAGAATTAAGTATCTTGTATAGATATAGGACTGTTATGAGTGATTCTTCCTGACCGAGTTTTAATTGTTTTTGGACCTCAAGTAATTTATCCATTTTACATGTTATCAAATTTATTGACATAAAATTACTTCTGATTTTAATTTAATCTTTTATAATCTGCAGCATGTATATAATGTTCCCAACTTTATTTCTTCTATTTTAATAAATTTTGGTAATTTCTGGCTTTCTTTATTCATCTACCTACAAGTTTATCAATTTTATTTATCTTTTCAAATACCAGCAATTCCTTCAATTTACTGTATTGGTTTTCAAAATTACTTTGCTTCCTTTGTCTTTAATTTTTTATTATTTTATTTTTGCTTGCTTCATATTTAATTTATTCTTCTTTTTTCTAGATCCCTAAAGTTGAATGCTAAATCTTGATTTGAAATCTTTAATAATTTATTTTTCTTTCTTTTTCTTTCTTTCTTTCTTTCTTTCTTTCTTTCTTTCTTTCTTTCTTTCTTCTTTCTTTCTTTCTTTCTTCTTTCTCTTTCTTTCTTTCTTTCTTTCTTTCTTTCTTTCTTTCTTCTTTCTTTCTTTCTTTCTGCTTTCTCTTTCTTTCTTTCTTTCTTTCTTTCTTTCTTTCTTTCTTTCTTTCTTTCTTTCTTTCTTCCTTCCTTCCTTCCTTCCTTCCTTCCTTCCTTCCTTCCTTCCTTCCTTCCTTCCTTCCTTCTTTCTTTCTTTCTTTCTTTCTTCTTTCTTTCTTTCTTTCTTTCTTTCTTTCTTTCTTTCTTTTTTAGGTTTTTGCCATACTGTGTGTGTATTCCCTGAAAGAGAGAGACAGAGATAGAGAGAAGTAAAGTGAAAAATCATCCCCTGGAGGGGTGGCCACGCTGCGATCCCTTCTCCTCCATTCTCCTCTCAGGATTTTGGGCATGCACACACATGTGGCCACTGTTTTTTCAAGCTTCTGGGTCCAGGACTCATACTGTGGTCAACCATGTGGGACTCCAGTGCCTTAACCACCTGTTGGCCTCAGAAACATTTTATCATTTCTAATGTAACAGTTTCATGCTATAAATTTCCTTCCACATCTTGCTCATTTGTACTCCAAAGTTTTGATATGTTGTATTTTCACTTGATATAAAACATCATATACTATCCAATTAATTTCTCCTTTGATTCCTGAATTTTTATGTATATGGTGTTTAACTTCTAAATTTTTATATACTTTATAAATATTATTTTGTTATTGACTCCTAATTGAATTCCTATTTGTTTTAAGAATGTACTTTGGGTAGTTTAAATCTGTTTAAATTCATTAAATTTTATCTTATTTTATTTTATATGATCTATATTAGTGAATCTTCCATGGGCACTTAAAAAGAACATATATTCTGCTGTTGATGGGTAAAATGTTCTATAAATCTCAGTTAAGTCATGTTGAGTAACAGTATTATTCAGTTATTAAATATTTTGAAAGATTTTCAGTTCACTTATTTCAGAATTATTTAGAAAAGAAGGTCAATGCCTCTAAATGTAATTGTGAATTTTTTTCATGAATATGCAAGAATTTAATGTGCAATTCAAATAGCTAGACAGGATAATGTTTATGATGCAAAGTAATGAGAAATGTTAGAAACCACAGATGTGTTTATTTCCCTGAGAACCACCTTTACATTTATTAAAGGGGAAGACCACCTTGACCCAGCTAATAGAGCTAAAAGACTCACTCACATATATGTAAACATGCAGACATTCCTTTATAATCATATTTGTTTCAATATTGAAAGAAAAATGTGGGAGAAAGCTGGAGAGAATACAAATGTAAACAATGAACAATTGCACAAACATGAAAATACGATATATAAATTTAAACACACCAAATAAGGTAAAATGTGTGACCTTCATGTTCATAATTAATTACTTTTCCTAATTTAATGAACAAAAGTCACAAAATCAGAACCATATCTGCATTCATAAATGGGAGGCACTACTCTATACCAGCCCATGGAGCTGAATATCTCCAAATTGACTTCTAGTTTCTTCTTATATTTACATGAACTTTTAATACAAAATGCCCTTACACGGGAGAAATTAAATGAATGGATTAAAAGGCATAAAATCAGTTCACTTGAATAAATTCAAAATTTGTTAATTTCTCATTTTAGTTTGAGATTTTGCTTCAAATACTTTGAAACCCTGTTTAAGTGGCATATAAATTTGCAACTGATATGTCTTCTTGAATAAGTTATTACATTACCATTGCTATGGATTAAATATGTACCCCAAAACTTCATGTGTTAAAATTTGGTGAGCCATTGCAGTGGGACTGAAAGGGTGAAAATGTAAGTCAATCATGAGACGTAGAGGTAGAACCTTTGGAACATTATTAGGATTAGGTAAGGTGAGGATTTCATCAAGATAGGGCTCTCCTAATTAAATCCTGGTGGCTTTACAGGAGGGAGAAAGACCGTAGCTGACACGGACATTCACGTACCTACTTGGTCTTGCCAAGTGATGTCCTGCACCACTTCAGGCCTTTACAGGGTACCTGCAAACAAGAAGACTCTCACCAGATGTAGAGCTTTGACCTTGAACCTCTAGAACCAGGAGCTCAATAAGCCTCAATTCTTTATAAATTACTCAAACTCAGAAATTTTTGTTACTTGCACAATAGGCTAAAGCAATCATTATGCAGCATCTCTACTTATAACATATTATTTCTATTCTGTATGATATTAATAAAGTCACTCTGGATTTCTTTTTATTATAATTTTTTAGGTATAGACTTTTCCATCTTTTACATTTCGATCTAGCCTTAACCTTAGATTTGATGTGTTGGATTAAATTTATTGGTTTATCAATGTTGAACCAGCCTTGCCCACTTGGAAAAAATAATGATCATGGAGTGTAATTCTTTGTATACGTTGATACATTCATTTGTTAAAGTTTTGCTGATGAATTTGTCTACGTTCATAGGAGTACATAGTTTATACTTTTTTTGTACTAGTTCTTGTTCCTGGCTTGGTGACCAATACTGACCTCGGTCAGGACTCATTCTGTCCTCTGTGTTTCCTGGAGGAGATTGTGTAACATCAATGTTAATCCCCTTGCTGTTTCTGCCCATCTTCCCTAGAGTCTCCCAGAAGAGAATCTCATTCCTATGAAACTCTAGAGTTCATGGACATGCTGCCTGTTGTGGTTGGGTCCCTCTTGCTGATTCCTCCTGTATACCTTTATGTCTCAGAGGGGATAGTTTCAGACTTGATAGAAAAAGAGAGTCACTTGTTCTGGACACTTACTGTTGGTGGGGTGCCTCTTAAGTCAGATGGACTTTCCTTGGGACAGGAGAAGTGAGAATAGCAGGGCTGCCTTGTGTTCAGAGGAAATGTAGGGAGCCTTCTTCTGTGGGGTGAGGGGGCCTGAAATGCTCTCATGCTTAAGATGTGCTCATAAGAGGGGAAAGAGAGAGAGAGAGAGAACCCTTCCCAGAAAGGTATGGCAAGAACCCTCCCTAGAAAGGTGTGGTCAAGATATAATACTTTTTCCTTCTTTTCTCTAACACATCAGGATTTTGGGCACCCACACACACACTCCCAGTATATTTTTCAAACTGCTGGGGTGCTGGGGCTAGGACTTAGACTGCAGTTGGCCACGTGGAATCAGGTTTCCTATGCACAGGATTTAACCACTGTACTATGAGGCTGATCTTGCACACTTTCATTTGCATGCATTCTTTTTTTTTCCAATTTCACTGTTCATTCTTTAAGGAGAGTGTGAGAATTTAATAACCTGTGTATTATATGTGTATCTGACATATAGTAGGCACTCATGAACTATTCACTTACAAAACTGTTCTTTTTTGTTTACTTGTTTTGGTATGTGTTTGCTATAGGGTGTGTGCGCTCATGAGAGAGAGAGAGAGAGAGAATACCCTAGGAGGGATGGTTATGCCATATTTTGGGCATGCACACACATGCACCTGTGTGTTTCAAGCCACCAGATCTGGGGCTCGAATCATGCAGCCAGCCATGTAGAATCCAGCACCTTAAACTACACGCCACCTGCTGCCCCCAAAACTAATGATTTTATGTTTATATAAATAAAAAGAAAAAGGGAAGAATATTTTGAGCATTAGGTCATTCTTTTAGACCATTTTTTTAGCCAGTGTGAAGAGATACACACACACACACACACACACTCATCTCCTATAGTACACTTTCTCAGGGAGGGAAAGGAGATCATGGATAATGTATTTTTTCATGACCAAGTTTATATACTTTGTAACCATGATACTCTAGCCCTTAGAAAAGCTAATAGCCACAAGTAACCGAAGGTGACATTAACTCACTAGGCAATATGACCAAGGCTTGTTCACAAAGCTTTGAGTGATCTAGCCATCATGAGTGGCCCCACCTCTACTTTTCTATCACTTATTCTTCTTTAATCAAGTAACCATCAGAGATGGAAGGCTAAGTTTGGAGGAAGACAGAAAAAAGAAATAACTTTTACAAAGAGGAAACAAAGTGTTAAACATTTCATCAGATAGTAAACATCAATTAGAGTGCATTAAAAAAAATGAGTGCACAATGGAGCCAGCCCTATAGCACAGTGGTTAAGTGCAATAAGTCAGAAGTTAGATCCCACATGCCTGACCATGGTTCGAATCTTGACCTCTGCAGCTTGAGAAACACTCTTAATGTGTGTGTGTGTGTACTGAAATCCTGATGGGAAGGAGAAATAGAGGACAAAGGACTGTGGCATGACCATACTCTATTGGGGGATATTCTCTCTCCCTCTCTCTCTCTCTCTCTTGTGCACATGCTCTACACCAACTGAAGATAAAAAAGAGTGCATTGTGAAATCAATTTCAGGAGTAATGGCATGCACTAATAGAAATAATTAAAAATGAACTATTGAAAGTCAGAACATCTTGTTTCCATTCCAGTGTAACATTTGTACTTGCATTTATTTGATGTCTCTCCATATATCCATGAATTAACCAGAATGGACAGGTAAGTGCTATTGTCAAGTTAAACATTGTGTGGATCAGTGCTCTGTGATTTGGATGGGAGAAAATACCATAAGAAACTACTTTCTTGGGACCAGCAGTTAGCGTAATGGCTATGTTGCTGGACTCCCACGTAGTCAACCACGGTTCGAGTCCCGGACCCGGTGTCTTAAACTCATGCCAGGCATGTGTGCGTGCGTGCCCAAGATCCCGAGAGGAGAATGGAAGAGAAGGGATTGCGGTGTGGTCATCCCCCCTGGGGGGTGATTTCTCGTTTTCTGTCTTTCTGTCTGGTGAGTGCACATGCCCTATGGAAAAAAACACTTGAAAAAAAAAAAAAAACTACTTTCTTTTTCTCCCAGGGCTAAATTTATTCTGAAGTCCTAATCACAATTGCTGCAAAAAATGGACTCTCACGTCTGGGGACATGGTCAGGACCGACATTTTTCAGGGATGATTTGCAAGGTACCATCTGTGTCATCCAACTCTACTCTAAAACTCTGTCTCAACAGCTTGTGACTGGTTTGAGAATCCATGGATGAGGCATTCATTTTGGATTAAATAACTGTTCTCTTAAGTATAATTCTTTAAAATAACCCTAGAAGCAAATGACCTTAAATAAATCATCAATTAGATGTTAATTTCTTATGAGCTGGGAATATATCTTAATCTGTGCTGTGCCCTTTTGTTTCTTCAGTGTCCTTGGTTAGGAAGCATCTATTTGGGCTCTGAGGCTCGAGCACTGTAGAAGTAAACATGTCTCTGTCCTTGTGGAGTTTATTAACTCGTTGAGTTCTCCTCAAACTTTAGCATCCATAAGGACTCTGAAAATTGTGTGAAAAACAGCATCCCAGACCCACCCAGAGATTTGAGTTTTTGGTCTGTGATTGACCTGGAAACAGAATTTCTTTCTTTCTTTCTTCTTTTTATTTCTCACTTTTTCTCCTTTTGTTTTCTTTTTCTTTTTCTCTTTTCTTTTTGTCTTTTTTTAAAAGAGCTTTTTGCTGGAGAGAGAGTGGGAGTCAGTGAGAGAGAAAGTAAGAAATCACCTTCTTGGGGGGGAGGGTCATGCTGCAATTCCCTCTCCTCCACTTCCCTCTCGGGATCCCTGACATGTGCACACATGCACCTAGCATGATTTTGAAGCCAAAAGGTGGGGGTCTTGAACTTCAGTTGGCTGTGTGGGAGTCCAGTGATGTAACTGCTATGTCATCTGCTGGCCCAAGGGAACTGAATTTATTATAAGCTCCCAGGTGAGGCTAGTGTTGTTGTCTGCTATCAGGTAAATTTGAGCTCTATTGCAAGTGATAAAGACTGATTAATTAATATAGGCAAAGGGAAAATTGCTGGTTCTAGAGCTTGAGAAAGACTAAAATAAGAACTGTCTAAAGCAGAACATCAGGGCTTGGAATCAAGTACTTACAGACTTCTAGAAGCTTCTCTATGCTGATCCCATCTCTTCTTGTTTCTATTCAGCTTGTTCGTTGGGGATTGCTTTCCCTTGACCAGGTAAAGATGGCCCCAGTTAATGTGAATTTTCATCAAAAGACTCCAAAAAGGGCTAGTCCCATGGCCTGGTGGTTAAGACAGCCAGATCTCACATGACCAATGACATGGTCCAAATCTCAGACCTGCTGGCTTGAGAAATACACAGAGCATGTGTATGTGCATACACAAAATCAAAAGTAGGAAAGATGGAAAAGAAGTGATTGTAGCATGACCATCCTTTGTGGGAAGGGGAGCAGTGATTTCTCCGATCCTTCTATCTGTCTCTCTGGTGAGTAGAAGTGAGGAAAAAAAAAATAGAAAGAAGGCCAGCTCTGTGGCCTGGTGGTTTAGGCTCCAGATTCCACATGGCTGACTGAACAATTCAAGTCCTGGACCTCGTGGTTTGAGAAACATCTCAAGCACATATGTTTGTACATCCAAAATACCAAAAGGAGGAAGAAATGGTGGAGAAGGAATTACAGAGTGACCATTTTCCATGGGAAGTGTTTTCTCACTTTCTCTCTCTTTCTCATTGGTATGTACATGCACCATCTGGCAAATTAAAAAAAAAAAAATCACAAATGAAAAGAAAGGGTTGGAGGGAGAACATTAACTATCAACAGAGTTATATCAGAAAATTCTAAAAGACAACTATTTGTTAGAAAAAATAAGCATCTCTGATTTAAAATAAAATTTGAAAACAATTATGAGCATGCAAATTAGTTACTATATAGCTAAAATTTATTAATATATGGTTATTATATAATGTAAAAATTTATTGATAAATTAAAATGAAAATACCTAGTGTGTGTTGGCAGGGGGCAGGGACTGTGACAGCACAGAACTAAAAATTAAGGGCTGGATTGTAATGCAGCAATAGAGCGCAATGCTCTGTGAGGCTGATCCACCTGGAAAGGTTCCAGTCTCACAATGTTCAGACTTCTGATGGTGGGAAGTGGTTTCTTAAAGAAATGGGTTTTTTTTCTTTATTCATTATAGAATATGCATAAGAGTGGAGGGAAAGAGATGAGCACCCAAGCATGCCTGGTATGTTTCAGACTGACCAGACCAGAGATTTCAAACGTGATCACAATGTGGGATCCAGCTTATCTTGAGCAGCCCGTTACCATTACACCACAGAGCTGGCGTAAAAGACTGGTTTCTATATTGTCTGTATCTAAGTAGTGATAGGAATGTAGCCTCAAGGTAAGGGTCTCTAGAAAAAGAGACCATCAACCATGAAGGAGAATCTTCAGTACCAAATACAGACGCTAGGTAGAGCACCAGCATTACTATTTATTATAGCACCACATCAGTCACACTATTGCAGACACCGGGAAATGCTTCTTAGTAGGAACCAACAAACGTCTTCAAATAGGATGACATAGACACATGCCCAGAGATACTGCATACTCAGAAAAGGATTGAGAGGTCTCTAGAATCTCTAGCCACACTACATACTGAAAACTTTCTTAGACCACAAAGTCTAGAAAAATTACTGATCCTTGAAATGCCAAAATCCTTATGACAAAAAATAACAATGAAGACAAAATAACAAACAATTCCGAGACATTTAAAGGCACCAAGTAAATATCAGAATATAAATCTAAATAAATAAATGCACATAACTTATCAAATAAATAATTAAATAAAAATTACCTTAAAAGTATGCTCAGTGAATTTTAAGAAGATAGCACAGATAGGTAAATAAATAAAAATGGTAAAAAAAAAATGCCTGAAAAAATGATAAGAGCAAAAATGAGAATAGAAACAATAAAAAAGAACCCAAATAAAATTCTGAAATACAAAAACAATTCTGTATAAAAAATAATTGGGCCAGAAGGTGGCATGGAGTTAAGGTATTGGATCCCATGTGGCCAACTGTGCACTTTGAATCTTGGACGTGGAAGCTTGAAAATCATCCCAGGTGCATGTGCATGCATACCCGAAATCCTAAGAGGAGATAGAAAGAAAAGGGACTGTGGTATAGCCATTTCCATTGGGGAGGGGGAGTGATTTCTCACTTTCCCTTACTCCCTCTCTCTCTTTTTCTCTCTGGCAATTGTATGTGCCCTATAGCAAAAACAAACAACAGCAAGAATACAATAATTAAGTAAAAATCTTCATTAAAGACATTTGACAGCAGACTTTACCAGTCAGAAAAAAAAAATAGCAATTTTAAAGATGGGATTTTTTTGTTTTTTGGAGAGGTTTTTGCAATAGGGTGCGTGTGCTCGCCAGATAGACAGAAAGAGACAGAGAGATAGAAAGCGAGAAATAACCACCCAGGGGGGATGGCCACTCTGCAATCCCTTCTCCTCCACTCTCCTTTCGGGATCTTAGGCATGCATGCACATGCGCCTGGCATGAGTTTTTAAGCCACCTGGTCTGGGACGCGAACCACGGTCAACTACATGGGAATCCAGCGACGTAGCCATTATGTATGTTATCTGCTGGTCCTCAAGATGGGATTTTGAAATTGCTGAGACAGAGGAACAAAAAGGTATGATGAAAACAATTGAAGAAAGGCTGAGGAACTTACAGGGCATGATCAAGCAACACATCATATGCATTTTAAGAGTCCTAGATGGAGAAGTAATAGAGAAAGGGACAGAAAAATCTGTTTGAAGAAATATTGAATGCCTTTTTTTTCCCCAAATCCAAGAAAAGAAATGGACTCAAATTTAAGAAGCTCATAGAACTTCAAGTAGGATAAATCTAAAGACATATATCCTGAGACACATCATAATCAGATGTCAAAAGTCACAGATAAAGATAGAATCTTTTTTTTTTTTTTTTTGTAGAGGTTTTTGCTACAGGGCACGTGTACTCACCAGAGATACAGAGAGACAGAAAGCAAGAAATCACCCCCTCCAGGGGGGATGGCCACGCCACAATCCCTTCTCCTTCATTCTCCTCTTGGGATCTTGGGCAAGCACGCACACATGCCCAGCGTGAGTTTAAGCCACCGGGTCCAGGACTTGAACCTCGGTAGACTACATAGGAGTTTAGCGACATAGCCATTACGGTAACTTCTGGTCCTTAAAGATAGAATCTTGAAAGCTGCAAGAAAAAAGCAACTTGTTATGTACAAGAAAGGCTCCATAAAATTACGAGATTTCAGGACTTGCAAGCTAGGAGGACATGGGATGATATATTCAAATATGGGAGAAACAAAACACCCAAAACTGCCAAACAAGATTATCTTGACAAATATAGAATCTTATAGTATGTTAATGTAAAAGCATAAATGTAAAGAATAAAAATCAATTACAAATCTATAAATTATATATAGTAATGACTACACCATATAAAAAAGAGTTAATCCATGTCATCAATCAATAAATTAAACAAATCTATTAAAGTAAATACATTGGGTGGATCAAGAAAACAAGATCCAATGATATTTTATCTAAAAGAAGCTCACTTTTAGATTTAAGGAAGCACGCAGGCTGAAAGTGAAAGTCTGGCAAAAGAAATTCCATGGAAATGAGACTCTAAAGATAGCAGTGATGACCATATTGATGTCTGGTAAAATAGACTTTAGGATGGTAAAAGGGTCAATTCACCCTTAAGATACAACAGTCAATCAATTAATCAGTTATTAACATTTATTAAGGTTATGTGCTAACGTTATTATATCATCTAAGTATGAAACAAACACTTACAGGACAAAAAAGGAGAAATATGCAGATCTACAAGAGTAGGTGAATAATTCAATACCTTACTTTCAGTTATGAATAGTACAATCAAATAGAACAATAAAAACAGGATGTGAACAGCACTACAGACCATTTGAATCTCACAGACAAACAGAATACTCCATCTTACAATAGCAGAATACACATTCCTTTTAAGGGTACACATGAAACATTCTACAAGATAGATCACATTTTATGCCAGAAAACAAAGTCTTAACAAATTAAAAAAAAAATTGAAATCATACAAACTATCTTCTCCAACCACAGTAAAATAAAGCTGGAAATCTATAGCATAAAGAAACAGAAAACTCTGTAAATATGTGAAAATTAAACAGCATACACTTAAGTAACAAAGGGGCAAGAAAAAGTCACAAGGGAGATTAGAAAGTAACTAAAGATAAATGAAACCAAGACACAACATCTAAAACCTACGGCACACAGCAAAAGCAGTATGAAGAAGAAAATTTAGCAGTAAATGCTCACATTAAAAGAAGAAAAGGGCTCAGCCACGGTAATAGATACAGCTAAAATTCTGCCACTTGGAGGATAAGACCACATAGGCATTCTAGATTGGGTTCTTGGCTCAACTTTATCAGGCCAGGAATTGTGACATATGTAGTCCTAGCTAGTCATGAAGCTATAGCAGGAATACGCCAATATGGTGAGATCCTGTCAAATCTCTCTCTCTCTTTGTTACAATCAATCTATAAAAGTTTACTTTAAGAGAATATTTTAAATATTTTGTTGTGAAGAAACTTTTTTAGTTTGGTGTAGTCCCACTTGCCTATGTTGGGCATTATTGTCTGTGCTTTAGAGGTATTATTTAAGAGATATTTGCCTACTCCAATATCTTTAAGTATTTCCCTTATTTTTTCTACCAGTAGTTTTATAGGTGGGCTTTACATTCACATCATCTATCCATTTAAAATTGGTTCTTGTAAATGATGAGAGGGTCCAGTTTCATTTTTCTACAGATGCATATCAAGTTCTTGCAGTGCCATTTGTTGAAAAGACTCTTTTTCTTCACTATATTGTTAAAGATCAATTGACTATATGATTTGGGTGTACTTCTAGAATCTCTATTCTATTCTATTGACCTATGTGTCTATTTTTTTTTTGTGCCAGTACTCTTCTGTTTTGATTATTACCATTTTTTAACATATTTTGAAGTCAGGTAGTGTGATGCCTCCTACTTTATTCTCCTACAATATTTGGACAATATTGTCTTGGTGATATTGGGTCTTTTATGATTCTAGACAAAATTTATTCTTCTTTTTTTCTATTTCTGTGAAGAACGTCACTGACAATTTGATTGAACCTACATTGGAAATGCAAATTAATTTGTGTAGAACTGACATCTTAATTATACTGATTCTTCTAATCCAAGAACATGGATGCCTTTCCACTTTTTTGTATCATACTGAATTTATTTTTTCAAAGTTTTCCTTGTAATGGTCTTTTATCCTTTGGGTTAAGTTATTCCTAAATATCTAACTCTTTTTTTTTTTTTTTTGCTATTTGCAGATGAGATTGTTTTCTTCAATTTTGGCTGAGCCTACTCATTTTTGGTGTATCATAATGCTATGGATTTTAGCAGGGGAAACAACAATTAGAGTAAAAAGACAACCCTCAGAATGGAAAAAAAATTGCACATGTTTCAGACAAGGGATTAATAATCAGAATATCAAGCTGCTCACCCACTAGAAAAAATGTTCCAATTAAAAAATGTGCAAATTAACTGAATAGACAACTCTCCAAGGAAGACTTATAAATGGCCAAAAGGTATTTGAAAAAGTGTTCAAAGTCTCTTGTCATAAGGGAAATGCAAATTACCACAAAGAGATACCATTTAACCTCTGTTAGAATGATTAAGATTCAAAAAAAAAAAAGAAAGAAAGAGAAAAGTGCTGGTGAGGCTCTGGTGGAAAGGGAACCCTCTTTCACTGTTAAAAGAAATGCAAATTAGTACAACCTCTGTGAAAAACAATATGGAGATTTCTAAAAATATGCAAATGGAACTATTGTATGATGCAGTAATTCTACTTTTTGGTATTTACCCAGAGGATAGGAAAGCATTCAGTCTGAAAGACAGTTGCACATCCATGTTTCTTGCAGCTTTATTCACAATTGCTAAGATATGTAATCAACCTAAGTGTCCCAAAGCTGATTTATGGTTGAAAAACCATGGCACATATACATGATGGAATATTATTCAGCCATAAGAAATAATGAAACTATATCACTTGATTTAAAGTGGATAAATATAGAGGATTTAATATTAAGTGAAGTGAGCCAGATTTTGCAAGATACAAACTATATATCCCACCCAAAATGTACTGAATGTCTGAAAACTATGGCAGAAATGGAAATACCCAAAAATATGATTCTATAGAGGATAACTGTAGATACCAGAGACTGTATGGGAGGGGAGTAGGTGGCAGAGAGTCGTGGGAGACAGTGGAGAAAGGGGAGAAACATTTAACAAACAAAGGGATGTAAATTTCTCTGTGAAAAGAAGTTTTGTAATTTTTGCTTTATATTATATTATGTGTGTGTGTGTGTGTGTGTGTCTCAAATCAGCAGCTTAGCCCTATACATATACCTTAAGAAACTAGAAAGTTAGAAGAAAGGAGAAAATAACAAAGATTAAAGAAGAGATAAATGAAATAGAAAAATGTGAAAAAAATAAATGACACCAAGAGTTCACCTTATTTTAAAAAGATAAATGAAATTGACTGAACTTGAGCTGTCAAAAATTACTTTCAGGAATAAGACTGATTACTGAAGATTTTCTGCTGAGATTTCACTCTTCAGATCCCAATCTAGAAAGCTGAGCGGCAGAAACTCAGATCTTTTGAGATGCTTCCTAAACTTGAGCTTTGAAAAACTATGTTAAGGAATAAGACTGACTATTGAAGATTTTTTTGCTGAGACTTCACCCTCAAGATCCCAATCTAGAAAGTGGCAGGGCCTCTATATTCTCTCTCTCTTTCTCTTTCTTTAAAGTGTTTTTAATTTTTCTTATTTATTTATTTATTATTTTTATTTTTTTAAGATAAAGTATTTTCTTGGTCTCAAATCCTCCTTTATGTTGCTAATTCTTTCCTTCCCTCCTCTCATTTAGGAGAGGCAAAAACTCAGATATTCTGAGATTCTTAACTGAATTTGAGCTATAAAAAGTTACTTTCATATGGCACTTGTGTGCAACACAGTTTACATTTTTGGCTTTTTGTTTTTTAAAACAAATTTTTTATAGTCTTTTCCTTTCTTTATTTTTTCTCCTCTGTTTTCTTTTCCTTTTTATTTTACCTTCATCAATTTGATCCTCAGCCTCCACTGAGTGTCTAGACAGGTTTAAGTGAACCATAGCCAAATATCTGAATACTATTAACATCAGAATATTCCTCAATTTCCACTGAATCTGATGCACAATGGGAGAAAAATGGAACAGCAGAGAGATTGCAGATCATCTCCTTCAGCACATCTCTGAATGCTCAGATTGAACTTCAAGAATTAGGAAGAAACGTATAACCATCAGATGACCAAAAATCACTGCAGGATCACAAGAAATATGAGAAACCAAAAAAAAATTTCTCCTCCAAGGGAAAAGAATAACTCCTCTTCATCCACAGATAGTACATGGAACTCACAGAAATGTCTGATAAAGAATTTAGAATATTCATAGTAACAAAGTGAGCAGAGATGCAAGAAAAGAGAGACAATGAACTCCCAAAGAGACAGTAGAAAATAACTGATGAGTTCCAGGCAATGAGGAAGTTCTTGCACAATCTAAAGTAGGAAATGCACATCATAAAAAAAGAATCGAATGGAGCTGTTAGAGATTAAGTCTGTAATACAGGAAATCAAGACCTCCCTGGAAAGTATAAAAAGCAGACTTGATCACACAGAAGATCAAATCTCAGATGCAAAAGATAGAATTACTTGCCTAGAAAAATCCACCATGAAGACTGAGAAAATAGCCTAAAAATGAGAATAATATATAAAAAATATTAGATAACATTAAACATCCAAACATTCAGATAATTGCTATCCCAGGAGGTGAAGAAACTAGTAAGCGCACTTATAATCTACTCCATGAAATTCTGGAAAAAAACCTTTCCGAAACTACAGAGGCACTCAAAGATTCAGACCCATGAAATACAAATGACTCCAAATAGAATCAACCCAAGAAGATCTTCTCTAAGACACATTATAGCCAAATTGACCAAAACCTAAGACAAGATACTAAAACTGGCAAGAGAGAAGCATCAAGTTACTTACAAAGGATCCCATCAGGCTAGCAGCAGACCTTTCATCAGAAACAATGCGAGCAAGGAAAAAATGGGAGCATATATTCAAAGTGTTAAGTGAAAAACAATTTCAACCAAGAATACTATACCCAAAAAGATTATCCATCATATGGGAAGAAAAGACAAGAGCATCCTCACATAAACAAAACCTGAAAGAGTTTACTGGCACCAGGCTGGCTCTCCAAAAAATTTTGAACAGCAAGAAAAGAGAGACAATGAACTCCCAAAGAGACAGTAGAAAATAACTGATGAGTTCCAGGCAATGAGGAAGTTCTTGCACAATCTAAAGTAGGAAATGCACATCATAAAAAAAGAATTGAATGGAGCTGTTAGAGATGAAGTCTGTAATACAGGAAATCAAGACCTCCCTGGAAAGTATAAAAAGCAGACTTGATCACACAGAAGATCAAATCTCAGATGCAAAAGATAGAATTACTTGCCTAGAAAAATCCACCATGAAGACTGAGAAAATAGCCTAAAAATGAGAATAATATATAAAAAATATTAGATAACATTAAACATCCAAACATTCAGATAATTGCTATCCCAGGAGGTGAAGAAACTAGTAAGCGCACTTATAATCTACTCCATGAAATTCTGGAAAAAAACCTTTCCGAAACTACAGAGGCACTCAAAGATTCAGACCCATGAAATACAAATGACTCCAAATAGAATCAACCCAAGAAGATCTTCTCTAAGACACATTATAGCCAAATTGACCAAAACCCAAGACAAGATGATAAAACTGGCAAGAGAGAAGCATCAAGTTACTTACAAAGGATCCCATCAGGCTAGCAGCAGACCTTTCATCAGAAACAATGCGAGCAAGGAAAAAATGGGAGCATATATTCAAAGTGTTAAGTGAAAAACAATTTCAACCAAGAATACTATACCCAAAAAGATTATCCATCATATGGGAAGAAAAGACAAGAACATCCTCACATAAACAAAACCTGAAAGAATTTACTGGCACCAGGCTGGCTCTCCAAAAAATTTTGAACAGAGTGCTATACCAGGAAAACTACAGACATACAGAAATAAGAGTTCAAAAACAACCAAGAAAATGGCCAACTCAATGGTAGGACAAGTATGGAGTTGAATGTTATCTTCCAGAATTTAAATGGAAAGATTGGACCACAACAGAGGAGAGATTAATTACATGAGACTAAACTGGTGA
>NW_006159888.1:4217408-4220503 GCF_000334495.1 Tupaia belangeri chinensis
TTTTTTTCAAATTAAAAAAAATATATATATATTAAAAAAGAAGAAGAAGAGTACCTATTTAAGGACTGCAGTAAGCTATATAACCTCAGCTAGGTGCTACTTTATAGTATGTTCATTCTATTCATGGAGTTTTTTTTGTCTAAAATCTGATATGTGTTCACAGATGTATATTTATCAGCTAAACTTTTGATCAAAAGTATTTAGGTTAAGATATCTTTGGAACCAACAAAATGTGGGAAAAAAGGAATAGAAAACAACTGTAGATACCAGAGACAATGTGGGAGGAGGTGGGAAATGGTAGAGGGTGACAAATGGGGAAAAATTTATATGTATATATGTGTGTGTGTGTGTGTGTGTGTGTGTGTGTGTGTGTGTGTGTATATAATGGGAAATTATACATATATATGTGTGTATGTGTAATATATATATTTATTGATAGGATACAAGGATAGCTCAATGGACAAAAATCAATTAATGCAATACACTACCTTAACAAAATAAACAACAAACTCCACATCACTATTTCAATCAATGTAGAAAAGTCATTTGAGAAAATACGGTAACATTTTATGATAAAAACACTCAACAAACTAAGAATACAGAGAGTCTCTCCATATAATAAAAGTGATATATAAATATCACACAGTTAAATATCATACTTAACAGAGAAGGACTGCAAGCTTTTCCACTAAGATTATAAACAAGGCAAGAATGCCTGCAGTCACCATTGCTATTCAATATAGTACCAGAAGTTCTCTCCAGAATAATTATTTAAGAAAAATAAGTGAATAAAAGGCATATAAATTGAAAAAGAAATAAATTCTCCTCCATTTGCAGATGACACAATTTAAAGTCCTAAAGATTAAAACATATATATTGGGACCAGCAGTTAGCGTAATGGCTATGTCGCTGGACTCCCATGTAGTCGACCGTGTTTCAATTCCCAGACCTGGTGGCTTAAAACTCATGCCGGGTGCGTGTGTGTGCATGCCCAAGACCCCAAGAGGAGTAATGGAGGAGAAGGGATCGTGGTGTGGCCATCCCTCCTGGGGGGGGTGATTTCTCACTTTCTGTCTCTCTGTCTGTCTGGCGAGCACACGCACCCTATAGCAAAAACCTCTCAAAAAAAAAGATTAAAACATATACACACATAAACACACATGTAACTTTTAGAACTACTAAACAAATCCAGCAAATTTGCAGAATACAAACTCAACATTCAAAATTCAATTGAATGTTTACACATCAATACTAATCAACATGAAAAGTTTATTAAAACTAATTCCAGGGACCATCAGTTAGCATAATGGCTATGTCACTGGACGACTCTCATGTAGTCGACTGCGGTTCAAGTCCCAGACCCGGTAGCTTAATCTCACGCCAGGCACGTGTGCATGTGAGCCCAAGATCCCTAGAGGAGATTGGAGGAAAGGGATTGTGGTGTGGCCATCCCCCTGGGGGGGTGATTTCTCACTTTCTGTCTGTCTCTCTCTCTCTCTGTCTTTCTGGTGAGTGCATGTGCCCTATAGCAAAAAAAAAAAAAAAAAATCTAAGTATCAATGGAAACTATAAAGGGTGAAAGGGCAACTTATGACGTGGGAGAAAAAGAACACATCAGGGGTTATTATTTAGAATATAAAAGGAATTTCTACAATTTAATAGCAACCACGTATATATATACATATATATATATATATGAAATGGAGAAGGGATAGTGGTATGTCCATTCCCCCAAGAGAGAAAGGGTGCTTCCTCAGTTTTCCTCTCTCTCTTTGTCTCTTTGTAGCAAACATCCTCTGGCAAATTATAAGTAAGTAAAAATTAAATTAATAAATTAATTATATGTATACACAATTTATATATATATATACATACACATATGTTCAAAAAAGTTTAAAGGAGAGTCTAAGACATATATACATATATATATACACACACACATATTTCCAAAAAAGTTTAAAGGAGGGTCTCAGAGATTTTGTACACCCATGGTCATTGCAGCACTAGTCACAATAACAAAAATGTGGAAGCAACCCAAGTGTTATTCAACAGATAAATGGATAAAAAATATGTGATATATACATGAAATGGGATATTAGGCAATCTTAAAAAGAAAATCCTGTCCCATGTTAAAACATGAGTGAACCTCAAGGATATTTTGCTAAACAAAATAAACCATTCACAAAAGGACACATTTTGTATATTCCACTCATATAAACTAGATTAAGTAGTCAAAAAACAGACATAAAGTAGCAAGTGATTACCAAAAGAGAAGCAAAAGGGAGAGAGAATTAGTGTTCAGTGGGAATAGAGATTCAATGTTGCAAAATAGTTATAGAGATCGGTTGCACAAACAACGTGAATATACTTAACACTACTAAACTGTACCATTTAAAATGGTTAAGACAATAAATGCAATGTCATGTATTTTTTACCACTGTTAAACAAAAACAACCTTTAAGATCTATATCCAGGACCGTCCATGGCATGGTCACTAAGGCAGATGGATCCCCAATGGCTAACTGCATGGTTTGAGTCCTGGACTTTGTGGCTTGGTAAATATGCTGGGCAAATGAGTGTACATGCCTCAAATCCTGAAAGCTGACAGAACGGAGAAGGGACTGTGGTATGTCCATCCCCCAAGGGAGAAGGGGTGCTTTCTTACTTTCCCTCTCTCTGTCTTTTTTTGCAGCAAGCATCTTATGGCAAATTATAAGTAAATAAAAAAATAAAGCTCTATATACAAGTCATGGTTTAGTTACTAAACTTGAAATCACATGGGCCAACTGGTAGCGTGAGTAAGGTGGCTAAACCCACATGCCTGATTGAGTAGTTTGTGTCCCATACCTGAGAACTTGAAAACATTCTGGGTGCATATATACGTGTGACCAAAATCCTGAGAGGAGAATGTAGGAGAAGGGATTCAGCATGACCATCTCCCCGGGAGTGATTTCTCTTTCTCTCTCTCTCTCTCACACGTGCCCTATAGCAAAAATTAAAACAAAACAAAACATAAATAGGGAACCAGCAGTTAGCGTAATGGCTGTGTTGCTGGACTCCCACATAGTCGACCGCGGTTCGCGACCCGGATCCGG
>NW_006159888.1:4220708-4234614 GCF_000334495.1 Tupaia belangeri chinensis
CGTGTTTTTTTTTTAAAATTAAAAGACGTAATGATGGGGCTGGCAGGTGGTGTGGTGGTTAAGGGTACTGGATTCCCACATGGCCAATCACAGTTTGAGTCCTGGACCTGGCAGCTTGCTTTCTCACTTTTCCTTTCTCTCTCTCTCTCTTCATTTCTCTCTGGTCAAATTTTAAAAAAAATGGAATTAAATAAGTTTTTTAAAAAAGGAATAATGATAAGTGAGAAGACAGTCCACAAACTAAAGAAGATATTGATACACAAACACATACATTCACACCAGAGATATTATGAATATATATATATATATATATAACGCACACACACACATATACACATGCACACACACATATATATGATTGAGAATTAATATCCAAAATTAATTAAAGTGCTGTAGAAATTGATAGGAAATAGAAAATATTCCAATAGAAATGGTGGAAACATATAAACAGATATGGCACAGATGAAGAAATATGAATGGCACATAAATGAATGAAAATGAACTCAATCTCTTGAGGTTTCAGAAAATTCCAATTAAAATCAACTAAAACCAGAAAGGGACAAAATTTCATATCCATTAAAATCATTAACTGTTTTCAAAGCCATGAAATACTAATCATTTTTATATCAGGGAGTAATGAAATAACCCATCTCCTTTTCATGGGAGTGTTGGTTGGTATAAACCAGCTTGGCCTTACGTAGTAAAAGATCAACATGTCCGAGATTTAGACACTCTACTCCTGGGTGTATTCATTCACGTGCCTGCATGTGAGAACTGAGAGATATGTGAGATATTTGTGGCAGGTTTTAAATAATAGTAAACTAAACAAACACAAAACCTGAAAGTACCTATCAATAGTAGAAAAATACATGAATTGTGGCTTATACAAATAATAGACTAATGAGAAGCAGTAAACATGAGAGTGTCACAGCTACTTGAATAGTGTTATTGAATCTCACAAACAAAACAAAAGGTTTAAAATAAAAGTAGGGAGGTACAGGAGACTTGCTGTATATAATTGATCTCACTTGCAAATCATTAAAAAATTTCCCCAATACAAAGAAGTATATTGTTAATGGAAATATATACACATATATGTATATGTATGTGTGCGTGTGAATATATATATATATTCACACGCACACATACATACATACATACATATAAACCATAAAATGTAATAAAAAAGTATTATTATAGAAAAGATAGTATTTGTGATTATGGGGACAGGCAGGTGGCATGGTGGTTAAAGGTGCTGGATTCCCACATGGCCAACCTTGGTTTAAGTCCTGGACCTGGCAGCTTGCCTTCACACTTTCCCTTTCTCTCTGTCTCTCTCTGGTCAAATTAAAAAAATAATAATAACAAATGAAATTAAATAAATAAACAATTTTAAAAATATTTTTAATTATATCAGAGACTGAAGGAAGAAGTTTCCACAAAGGCCAGAGATGTGGATGAGATGTGGATACTTCAAGATACTAGAATATTGGGAACCAGCAGTTAGTGTAATGGCTATGTCACTGGACTCCCACGTAGTCAACCGTGGTTCGCTCCCCGGACCCGGTGGCTTGAAACTCACGCTGTGCATGGTCGTGCATGCCCAAAATTCCAAGAGGAGAATGAAGGAGAAGGGATTATGGCATGGCCTCCCACCTGGGGGATGACTTCTTGCTTTCTGTCTCTGTGTCTTTCTCGGTCTGTCTGGCAAGCGCACGTGCCCTATAGTGAAAATCTCTCTCTCAAAAAAAAAAGGATACTAGAATATTCTTTTTTTTTAATTTTGGAGAGATTTTTGCTATATGGTGTATGCGCTTGCCAGAAAGACAGAGATAGAGAGACAGAAAGCAAGAAATCACCCCCGGGGGGATCGCCACACCACAATCCCTTCTCCTCCATTCTCCTCTCAGGATTTTGGGCATGCATATACACGCACCCGGCGTGAGTTTAAGCCATTGTGTCCAGGACATGAACCACAGTCAACTACATGGGAGACCAGTGACATAGCCATTATGCTAACTGCTGGTCCTAATACTAGAATATTCTATTTCTTAAATTGGTGAAAGGTTAGTAAAAGTTTAGGTTTCTTATTCTCTAAAACTTACATATGTACTCTTTATGGTATTTTATACATGTAATACACTTTCTCAACTGATTAATGGCCACTGGGATAAAGAAACCTTACACTGGAACCAGCAGATTGCATAGTCATTATATTGATGGACTCTCATGTGGTCAACCGAGTTTCAAGACCTAAACTCGGCAGCTTAAAACTCATGCCAGGCACACATGCATGCATACCCAAAATCCCAAGAGGAGACTGGGGGAGAAGAGATTGTGGAGTGGCCATCATCTCTGGGGAGTGCTTTCTTGCTTTCTATCTCTCTGTCTCTCTCTGTGTCTCTGGTGAGTGCACGCACCCTATAGCAAAA
Source organism: Tupaia belangeri chinensis (assembly GCF_000334495.1). Classification (NCBI taxonomy): domain Eukaryota; kingdom Metazoa; phylum Chordata; class Mammalia; order Scandentia; family Tupaiidae; genus Tupaia; species Tupaia belangeri. The sequence continues at coordinate 4,223,141 of NW_006159888.1, forward strand.
TCTCTCTAAAAAAATTAAGGAAAAAAGAAACCTCAGGTTTAATTCCCTTAAATTATTGATATTCATTCATGTCTTCCTGAATATAGACCTTATTAAGTAAATTATTTAAACCTGGAATATTGTAGTTAATACTCATTGTCTGTAGAAAGCCCAATAAAATTTTAAAATTTCAAAGCTTCTTGATCAATAGCTCCCCAAGCCCCACTGGCTCTGAGGTGCCTATTTGTCATTTACTTTAAACCTGAGTCCTTCTGTAATGATTGCTGATTAAAGAAGAACGCCTCACCCGTAAATTCATTATCACCCAGTTTGCAAGGGGAGTTCTGGGTGTAGCAATGAACTGAAATCCAGCCAAAGCAAATTTATGACATTGCATACTGTATCGATTTTAATGGGACAAAAGCAGAGAAGGTCAATAGGATGGCATCCAAAGCCATTACTGGGCAGAAGAGAAGACTAAATCAAAATGAGCGATTAATTTTTTTCTAGCCATTTTATGCTATGCTCTTGAAGCCTCATAAATGATTCCATATCTTGGTGTCAGAACTTTATAAGAAAATAGTAACGGGACTGTGTTGGGAAATTCAGATTTGGGGACAAGAACAAAAGAATAAATTCTTAAAAAATATTTTATCTATGAGAATGATTCAGAGTTTTCTATTTTAACAATAGTCAGCTTGTTTGGAAGCTGTTTTGCTTTCTAGTCCAAACTTGCCTTGAGACTCTAATTCCTCTGCCTTGCTTCCAGTTTTCTCACTAGTGGGGGGAAAATTATACATATAGATACACACACACACACACACACACACACACACACACACACACACTTCTCTCTCTTGGGTTTCTTATCAATAAAATGGAGTCTGATATAGTATGTCAATTTTTATTCTGGGCACTTTTTTTTTTCTTTTTTAGGCTTAATTTCTTCCTTTCATGAGTTAGAGAGAAAGAGAAGGAGAGAGGGAGAGAGAGAGAGAGACATCTCCAAGAGAGTTCTCTTGCCACAATCCACTCCCAGCTATAGATAGCCCTGGATCACGGGCACATACATGTTTGGTATGTTCAAGGAAGTCTCCAGACATGAACTTGGAATCTCACCATATTGTTGCAGAGTACTGATTTCCTTCTGTACCAGAGTCTAACTCCAAATTCTGGTATTTAGTACTCTTTTTTAGAGAAAAATAGATGACTGTTCAAATAAATGTTTCATAATACATGGAAAACAGTAGATAAATGTAAATCACAAAAAGGTGATACCAGCATTAATTAAATCATACTAATTATTACATTGAAATTACTAATCAATTGCCATTTACTGAGCATTTAATTGTTCACTGACACTGTCTATTGTTACTCATTTTATTTAATCCTTATAACAACTCAGAGGTGGAGATATTATCACCATTTTCAAATAAAAAAATCTGACTCAGGAAGGTTAGAAAGATGAGCTCATTCAGCTCATACATACATATTAATGTAACAGATTTTGATGCAAGAGAACTGGGCCTACATGTTTGTGCCTTTTTATGGGGTTGACACCACCATAGCGATAGATTAAGGATGTTTGTCCAGACTAATCTTGAGATAATAAAAACTCTGCTATTCCCTGAAGACTCCAGAACTATATGAATTTCATGGTTTTTGCCTCTTAGCTTCAGGTCAGAAAGTATGGACTTCTAGCATATTTGATTATAAATATCAACCACTGAGGGGGCTTCTGACAGAGTTGTGTCAATAGCTTCCATTCTAGACTCAAAAGAGTTTGGAGTTTTTGGACAGTGATATGTAGATTCAGAAATCTTTTCCCAAGAAGTCCACATACATCTGGGACTACTGGATAAAGAGTTTCCACAATGTTTATGCCCTAGCGGTGGAACTCCTTCCATCTCAGACCAGATATCCTTTGCTCGCTGCGGTTTTTCCCTCATCTGTAGCCTCCACCTCTAATCCATCTTCATAATAGGCTTTGTCCCCTTTACTTTATCCTGCATGCTGAGTGATGTGTGATCTTCTTAATTTTATTTCCAGAAGTATTGACCCCGGGCCCCTAGCCCTGGCCCAGGGACTGTAAGACGGCTTCATAGCACACATCTCTTCTTTTCTCACTGGGCATGACGGGAAGGACCAGTATTCTTTCCTGTTTTCCTCTCTCAGCTTTCACCATGTGGGACTGATGTGCAGTTGCTAGCAAGAAGTCTGGGTCATAACTTGGTTGTTAAAGTTCCCATCTTACAGCCCGCATTACTGCTGTCTTTTCAAGTATGCTTCCCAAGAGCACTCACACGTGAGCCGCATTCCTTGGGCGTCATCTCCAATGTTCCCTTCTCTGAGAAGCTCTTCTGCTCCCCTCACCTTTCAGTTTCTTCTTCCATTCAGAATCTTTAAAGTTGACATTCTTTCTTTTTTAAAGTCTTTATAAAATCGTATTTTTGCAATGTGAGAGGAAAATAGAGAAGCAGAGGGAGAGAGACTGGTACTTCAGCAGGATTGTTACTCCATGATTCACCTCAGCTCCAACTAGTTCGGATATTTTTGTGACACTGGAAGGGAAAAGCTGATTGTCAGAGATCCTGAGACATGGTGAGTACAAAACCACATACACCCTCCATGTTTTGTTATAGTATGAAATCCTCACCAAAAGTCACCAGATGACACCATCCCACCTTGAATTTCCCAGTCTCTACAACTGTGAGAGAATACATTTCTATTTATAAATTAGTCTAAGGTATTTTTTTTTCCATAGGGCATGTGCGCTGGCCAGACAGACAGAGAGAGAGATAGAGAGACAGAAAGTAAGAAAGCCCCCCCCCACCCAGGGGGATGGCCATGCTGCAATCCCTTCTCCTCCATTCTCCTCTCGGGATCTTGGGCACGCACGCACATGTGCCCGGCATGAGTTTTAAGCTACTGGGGCTGGGATGAGAACTGCGGTTGACTATATGGGAGTCCAGAGACATAGCCGTTACTCCAACTGCTGGTCCCTAAGGTATTTTGTTTTAGTAACACAAAATAGACTAAGACATTGTCCCATGTTTACTGCTATTGCTTGTGCTTGTTGAGGTCTTATTTCAAAAATATTTGTCTACATCAATGTCCTGAAACATTTTTCCTATATTTTCTTCTAGAAATTTCATGGTTTTTGGTCTTACATTAAGTGTTTAAGCCATTTTGAATTATCTTTACTATATGGTGAGAGATAGGGTTTTAGTATCTCTCTTCTGAATATAGATATCCAATTTTCCCAGGACCACTTATTGAAGTTCCTACCCTTTCCCTAATGAGTGGTCTTGAGAGCCTTGTCAAAAATTTGGTATGTTGAGCCACAGTGGAGTAGGCAATAGCTGCTGTGTGATGCTGGAGACAATAATGAACGGTTTCAGGTTTGCATCTCTATCTGAACAAACCAGGCTCTCCTGGGGGCATGTCTGTGGTTCTGGTTAACTTTAGGACTGGGGAGGAGGATCCTGGTATAAAAACTCTGTTTTTATTTATTTTTTAAATGGGAGATTTTTTTCTTTATATTTCTTTATTTTAGTTTACATTTTATCACGTCTTTACAGTATACATTTCTTTTTCCAATGCAAAAATCCATGCATGTCAGTCATGACAAGGATATTACAATATACATTACCAGCAGCAAATAGCTTATCATTGTCAGCTAAGCATATTTTCACCCGTTATTTCCTTCCCCTTTCCCCTCCCTCCCTTTCATACTAAACTTTATTTTTCACATTTTATTGATTCACAAAAGATCTTAAATTATGCACAAAGCAAGAATCTAGTGACAAGTGCACTGTAATTTTCTTCTGAAACATTTTTTTCTTCTTTCTCCATTCCCCCTTTTACTAAAGAGCGGTATACATTAATATTTGCAAAAAAATTATGTTAATCTCAACTTGGTCTGTTATTTGTGCAAAACCCCATAAGAATTCCATTTCTGATGCAAGGCAACAGATACTATTGTATTACTGAACTTATGCAAATAACCATTCTGCCATAAAATAAGAATGCCCTCAAATATTTCCCAATTACAAAGGTATCAGGACGGGAGAAGAGTTTATACTTCAATTGAAAACCTTCTTTAACAAATTGCTGAACCTGAAAACTCCAAAGAAAACAAAAATCCATAAATCTGGAAGACCAATTATAGAAGTGGAGACTGAAACAAGGGCTATCAGATGCTGGGAAGTGAAAGGGATAGGTGAGTTAGGAATTGTTTAACAGATACAAGAGTGTGAGTAGGTCAGTGAGAAGAGTCCTGGGGGATTATAAACAGTAGAGTTATTCTAGTTGGTGAAAATTGAATGTATACGTCCAAGTAATTAGAAGAGAGGATTCCAGATATCCACAACACAAAGTAATGACAGATCTTTGAGATGTTGGATGTGCTTATTGCCTTGATTTTACCACTACACATTGTATATATGTATTAAAAAACAAATCGCACCCTATAAAATGGAGCTGTATGTCAACTAAAAATCATATATATTTATATATAATTTAAATATGTATATGAGGTATACATATACAAGATAGATATATTACTCTGGAAACCACTGATCATTTTATCCTGTGTCTGTTATTTTACTTTATTCAGATAATCATATATTTGAAATCATAGAAATCATAACATGTGTGACTTTTTCAGAATGTTGGTTTTTTTTTTAGCAATATACATTTAAGATTTATTCATGTATCTCTGTGAGTAGTCTTTATGTATTTATACTTATATATTTCTCTCCCAGTCTTAGTATCAGTCATTTTTTTAAGATTTATTTATTTATTTATATATTTTAATTTGACCAGAGAGGGACAGAGAGAGAAAGTGGGAAGGCAAGACGCCAGGTCCAGGACTCAAACCATGGTGGACCATGTGAGAATCCAGTGCCCTTAATCAACACACCACCTGCCAGCCCAGTATGAGCCATGTTTCTAAGGAACCAGGTTCCTTTTACTGGAGAACAGTATGAGAAATCAAGATCTTGGGGGAACCAGCAGTTAGTGTAATGGCTATGTCGCTGGACTCCCACATAGTCGACTGTGGTTTGAGTCCTGGACCCGGTGGCTTAAAACTCACGCCAGGCACGTGTGTGTGCGTGCCCAAGGTCCCGAGAGGAGAGTGGAGGAGAAGGGATTGCGGCATGGCCATCCCCCCTGGGGTGGTGATTTCTCACTTTCTGTCTCTCTGTCTCTCTCTGTCTGTCTGGCGAGCGCACGCGCCCTGTAGCAAACAAAACAAAACAAAACAAAATAAAAACCTCTCCAAAAAAGAAATCAAGATCTTGGTGCTAGGTATGCTCCTTAACACTGCATGGAATTTTTATCCTAGCTTTATTCAACCAATGAAGCAAGAAAATATATGCATGTATCCTAATCCCATATGTGGATTATATATTTATGGTTATTTTTATGCAGATATTTATAAATTTTTATATATACATGGTGTCACATATAGTAATATTTAAAGAACTGTATTTATATATGGCTCTATATCTATATCTGTATATATGGACCCGTAAATATTCCTATACGTAGGTCAATGTGTATATATTAAGGTGAACATCAGTTCATGCTGATGTTTCCAACTACGATCTATTACCACGTAAATCACATGGATCATGATAGCTTCATTACCTCGCTTATTTGTAACTTTCAACTGCAACAGTGAGAAAGCTGACTTGCCAACCAACATTTAGCTATTTAATTGTTCAATTTTAATACACATATATATAATGGTATCAGAATTATTAAAACATACCTTCATGGTAAACAGCTTTATCAGTTATAGTGTTTTATACAGTTTCTTTTGTTTTTAGACTTTCAGACTCCATTCATTTCAGAAATTACTTATTTTCTCTGACTCCTTTTAGTGAGATAGTCTCATACCTTAGTAATATTTTGTTAGACTATTTTATCATATTCAAACATTCATCTCAGAATCCTGATCTCCTAAGTGACTTTTCAAAGATTTATGTATGTTATTAAGGTTATCTTTATTCACAATAACTTTCTATTTTGACAAACGTAATATGCCATTTATCTGTGTGTATGTGCTTCCACCAACTTCATGCTGCTTTATTTACTACAGTAAGTCCTTAAATTTGAAAGTGAGTATAAAAGATTAGTTATTTTTAATAACATGCTGGCTATTTTAGACTCTTTGATTTTCCTTATAACTTTAGAATCATGTTATCAATATCTACAAAATGGCTTGCTAAAATTTTTATTAAAATTGCATTGACTATATAGATAAATTTAGGGAAAACAAACATGTTAATATTATTGGGTATTCTGATTCATGATCATAGCATATCTATTTCTTTGAATCTTTTTGTAGAAGTTTAGTTTTGTAATTTGGCACATACACATTCTGTTATATTTAAACCTAAATATTTCATTATTTTAATTTTATTGTAAAGAGTATTTGTTCAATCTTCAAATTTCAATTTCCAATTTCCACCACTAAGATATAAAAATATTGAACTTGGGACCAGCAGATAGCATAACGATTTTATCACTGGACTCCCACATTGCTGACCATGGTTCAAGTCCCAGATGTGGAGGCTTGATGCTCATGCCGGGCACATGTGCATGTGTACCTAAAATCCTGAAAGGAGAATGAAGGAGAAGGGATTATGGAATGACTGTCCCCTGTGGAGGGTTATTTCTAGTTTCTGTCTCTCTGTCTCTTTCTCTCTCTCCAGTGTGTGCATGTGTCCTATAGCAAAAAATCTCTGTTAAAAAAATTGAACCTATGTATAAGCTTCTATCCAGTAATCTTGTTATTATGCATTTCAGGAATTTTTGGTTTTATTAGATTTTATTATTTTACAATGTCTTATGTATATTTAACTGTTGTATATCTATGTGGGGTACAATGTGTTTTTCCAAGCTTGCATGCAGTTTGTCATGAACACTTCAAAGATATTATCACATTAAGCATCTTCATCAAAGAACATTACATAATGCTATGCACTCTCAATTTTTTTATATAGACAATTAGGTAATCTAATAATAAGGTAGTTGCATTTTTTCTTTCCCATCTGCTTAAGCTTATATTTCATTTAAAAATTGTATTTCCCTATCAATGTTGCTAGTATAATTTTGAATAGAAATGATGGGAGAAGACATTTAACCTTATTATCAGTCTTAGAAGAAAAGCTTTTTTAGTTTTTCACCAGTATGTGTGATGCTATCTGTAGGCTCATTTTCAATAATCTTTATCAAGTTGAGGAAGCCCCCCTGTATTCTTCACTTTATGGGAGATTATTATCATGTATAGGTATTGGAAGTTTTAAAATACTTTTTCTAAATCTATTTACATAAAAATAAATTTTTTTGTCTTTTGTCTGTTAATGTAAAGGATTACATAAATATAATTTGAAAGATGAACCAACCTTGCATACCTGGAATAAATCCATCTTGATCACATTGTATAATACATTAATTTGTATACATTATTGGATTGAACAATTTCGTTGATTTTTGCATCAAAGTTTGTGTTTTTCTCTCATAAACTTTTATCTGTGTTTTTCCTCTATTATAATGTCTTACTTGGTTTTCAAGTAATGGTAATGATTACCTCATAATATGAGCTAACCAGTGTGCTCACTAATTTGACATCTTTTTCTTCTGAAATAATAGGTAGATTTTAATAGGGAAACCACAGGACCTGGTGATTTCTTGTTATAAGATAATTAAGTTAATTAAATGTATTTTAATACAGAATAGACATAGGACCATTCAGATGATCTGCTTCTAATTCTGTGAATTTGAGTAGTTTGTGTTATTCAAATGACTGGTCCATTGATTAACATCTAAGTAATCAAATTTATGGACATAAGTTATTTGTAATATCCTTTTATTGACTATGGGACCAGCAGTGATGCCCCCTCTGATTTCCTATATCGATTAATTTTTTTCTTGGTTAGCTTGTCTAAAGTTTACTAATTTTATTTACCTTTTCAAATAACTATCTTTTTGTTTTATTAATAATTTCTATTCTTTTCTACTTGATTTCAGCTTATTCTTTCCCCCTTTTTTTCCCCTAGAATACTAAAGTGGTATCTTAGATCAGTGATATTAAAAATTTGTTTTCAATATTTTGGCAACAGCTTTGTTGAGATCCAATCAACATGTCGTACAATTTATATACTGTTTTTCAATGTTTTTAGGATGTCCACAGAGTTTTACAGCTACCACTACAATCAATTTTAGAACATTTTTATCGCCTCAAAAAAAGATCCTCTGCCTGTAGCAATCGTCCATAAAGCTCCCAGAGTTCCTCAGTCCTGAGTAACCACTTTTCTACTTTATTTTTCTATATATTGCCTATTCTGGAAATTTTATATAAAAAGTTACATTAATTTTGACATTTTGTTACTTGTGTCTTTAACTGATAATGAAATTCTGAAGGTTTATTCATGTAGTAAGATGCATCATGTTTGTTACCTGTCGATGGTGACATATATAGTATTATCAAATGGACTGGTCTGAAGTGTATTTCATGCTGTGTAGTCTCTTCACAATCCAAATGATATATAGTGATTGAATGTATAAATGAAAAGAGTAATAAATAATAATTTTTTAAAAAGATACATCACTAGTTCATTTGTTTTATAGCCAAATAGCATTCTATTGTATGGATATACATTTTAAAATCTATTTCTTAATTAATGGACATTTGAGTTGTTTCTACCTTCAAGTCATTATGAATAATGTTGCTCTAAATATTTTTTGTATAACTTTTTATGTAGATATATTTTCCTTAAGTATGTGCCTAACAACCAAATACATAAATTAAATGATAAACTTATATATCACTTTTTAAGGAGCTTCCAGACTATTTTCCAAAATGAAACATAATTTTATATCCTGCCAGCAGGATATGAGTGTTCCCATGTCTCCATGTCTTTACTAACATTTCTATGCTTTTTTTTAAAAAAAAATTATAGTTAGGTGGTATCTTTTTGTGATTTTTGATTTATATTTTCTTGATGAGTAAGGATGCAGTGTCCTTTCATGTGCTTTCAGTTTTTTGCAAATCTTCCTTGGAGAAATGTCTATTAAGCCCTTTATTGCTTTGTTAAATGTTCATCTGTTGATTATTTAGTTGCAAAAATACTTCATAAATACAAGACATAAGTCCCTTTTAAGATATATAATTTATATGTAATATCTCCCATTCTTTAGGTTGGTTTTCTAAGCCACTGGGTTTAGGACTGAAACCATGTGGGACTGAGCTGCTTAACCACTAGGCCATGGAGCTGGCAAAATACTCACTTTTTAATATAGTATCATGTTATCTGCAAATGGAAATAATTTATCTCTTCCTTTATAGTTGGAAAGCCCTCCATTTAACTTTTACCTATTTTCTCCCATTCTTTAGATTGGTTTGTTAAGAAGTCTGTTCTTTTTTCAATGATATGATTTGAAATCCATATTAAAGTTAATTCACTGTAAGTGTGAATATTTATTTATGAACTCTAAATCTTATTTTATATTATTTAAATGTTTATTCTTAGGCCAGTGCTACATTATCTTGGTTAATGCTGTTTTATGATAAGTTTTGAAAGTGAGAAGTGTGAATACATAAAGATTATTCATTTTTCAAGATTGTTTTGACTATTCTGAATCCTTTGTGTTTCCATAGATTTGTGAATTAGTTTGTCAATTTCTCCAAAGGTAACAGCTGAGAATGTAATAGAGTTTGTGTTAAATTTGTAAATCAATATGGGGAGTATTGCCATTTTAACAACATGAAGTCGCTACATGTACATTGAATGTTTGTTCAATTATTTAGACCATCCTAAATTTCTTTCAGTAATGTTCTATAGTTTTCAGAGTGTATTTTGTTTATTCTTCTTTTGCTGAGTTCTAAGCACTTTGTTCTTTCAATGCTGTTGTAAATAACATTTTAAATTTTATTTTCAGATTGCTTACTTCTAATATATAATTAATTTTGATACATTAATCTTATACAATTTTTAACACTTTTTATTTTGCTAGAAAGTGCTTCACTTTCCAGAGTCAGACAGAGAGTTGGAGAGAGAGGGAAAGGAAAAAGCACTTCCCATGGGGAATGGTCACATACAAGGCAACCCTTCTCCTCTATCGCTTCTACCTTTGGGGATTTTGAGTAAGCATGCACATGTAACTATCATGTTCTCAAGCCACTGGGTCTAGGATTCAAATCATGTAGGACCAAACTGCTTAACCACTAGGACATGGAGCTGGCAAAACAATCACTTTTTAATATAGTATCATGTTATCTGCAAATAGAAATAATTTATCTCTTCTTTATAGTCGGAAAGCCCTTCATTTAACTTTCTTACCTAATTGCCCTGGCTGGATCCTCTACTGTAATACTGGTTAGAAATAATTAAAGTGGGCCAATCAGTGGCATGATGATTAAGGCAGCTGGAACCCACATGGCTGACTGCATGGTTTGAGTCCTGAACCTGGTGGCTTGAAAAGCATGCCAGATGCATGTGCATGCATGCCCAAAATTCTAAAGGAAGAGATGGAAGAAAAAAGATTGTGGTATGTTCATTCTCCATGGGAAATGCTTTCTCTCTCTCTCTGCCTTTTTTTCTTTCTCTTTCTTTCTTTCTTTCTTTCTTTCTTTCTTTCTTTCTTTCTTTCTTTCTTTCTTTTCTTTCTTTCTTTCTTCTTTCTTTTTTCTTTCTTTCTCTTTGGTTCTTTCTGTCTCTCTTCTTTCTTTTTCTTCTTTCTTCCATCTTTCTTTCTCTCTCTTTCCTCTCCTTTTTATCTCCCCCCTCTTTTTCCCAGGAGTGCACACATCCTTAGCAAATTAAAAACAAAAAAGAAAGAAAGAAAGAAAAGAAAAGACATAATAAAAGTTTTGACTTGTTTCTGATCTTAAGGGAAAACATCTAGTCATTTTTCTGATAAGTACATCAGCTGTGGAGGTTTATTGGTTGATTTCCTTCATCAGGTTGTGAAATTTCACTTACAGTTCTAATTTGTTGATTATTTTTATTATGAATGTGTATTCAATTTTTATTTAATGTTTTTCCTTGTCTGTTGAAATGATCATGTGATTTCTGGGTTTTACTGATACAGTATACAATATTAATTAAAGGGCCTACATTTTCCTTCTGGATTATGATTATTACTGTTTTAACATTTTTATTTGATGCAGGCCTATATTCTGTAATACTCATAGATGTCTGTTAAGTATACTTGGTTTATATTCTTAAAATATGCTACTTGCATGTCAATATTCTATTTATTTGTTTTGTCCATTATTAAAACTGAGTTATTAAAATCTGCAACTATTACTGCTGAATTATTTTCTGTCTGTCCATTTTGGTATTCTATTGTTAAGTGCACATATGCTTCTAATGAATATATCCTCCTTATGCATGATTCCTTTTGTCATCACAAGATGTCCTTCTTATTTCTAGTAACATTTATTTCTTACATGAACATCTATTTTGTATGATATTGGG
>NW_006159888.1:4249514-4272906 GCF_000334495.1 Tupaia belangeri chinensis
AGTCTCTTCACAATCCAAATGATATATAGTGATTGAATGTATAAATGAAAAGAGTAATAAATAATAATTTTTTAAAAAGATACATCACTAGTTCATTTGTTTTATAGCCAAATAGCATTCTATTGTATGGATATACATTTTAAAATCTATTTCTTAATTAATGGACATTTGAGTTGTTTCTACCTTCAAGTCATTATGAATAATGTTGCTCTAAATATTTTTTGTATAACTTTTTATGTAGATATATTTTCCTTAAGTATGTGCCTAACAACCAAATACATAAATTAAATGATAAACTTATATATCACTTTTTAAGGAGCTTCCAGACTATTTTCCAAAATGAAACATAATTTTATATCCTGCCAGCAGGATATGAGTGTTCCCATGTCTCCATGTCTTTACTAACATTTCTATGCTTTTTTTTAAAAAAAAATTATAGTTAGGTGGTATCTTTTTGTGATTTTTGATTTATATTTTCTTGATGAGTAAGGATGCAGTGCCCTTTCAGGTGCTTTCAGTTTTTTGCAAATCTTCCTTGGAGAAATGTCTATTAAGCCCTTTATTGCTTTGTTAAATGTTCATCTGTTGATTATTTAGTTGCAAAAATACTTCATAAATACAAGACATAAGTCCCTTTTAAGATATATAATTTATATGTAATATCTCCCATTCTTTAGGTTGGTTTTCTGAGCCACTGGGTTTAGGACTGAAACCATGTGGGACTGAGCTGCTTAACCACTAGGCCATGGAGCTGGCAAAATACTCACTTTTTAATATAGTATCATGTTATCTGCAAATGGAAATAATTTATCTCTTCCTTTATAGTTGGAAAGCCCTCCATTTAACTTTTACCTATTTTCTCCCATTCTTTAGATTGGTTTGTTAAGAAGTCTGTTCTTTTTCCAATGATATGATTTGAAATCCATATTAAAGTTAATTCACTGTAAGTGTGAATATTTATTTATGAACTCTAAATCTTATTTTATATTATTTAAATGTTTATTCTTAGGCCAGTGCTACATTATCTTGGTTAATGCTGTTTTATGATAAGTTTTGAAAGTGAGAAGTGTGAATACATAAAGATTATTCATTTTTCAAGATTGCTTTGACTATTCTGAATCCTTTGTGTTTCCATAGATTTGTGAATTAGTTTGTCAATTTCTCCAAAGGTAACAGCTGAGAATGTAATAGAGTTTGTGTTAAATTTGTAAATCAATATGGGGAGTATTGCCATTTTAACAACATGAAGTCGCTACATGTACATTGAATGTTTGTTCAATTATTTAGACCATCCTAAATTTCTTTCAGTAATGTTCTATAGTTTTCAGAGTGTATTTTGTTTATTCTTCTTTTGCTGAGTTCTAAGCACTTTGTTCTTTCAATGCTGTTGTAAATAACATTTTAAATTTTATTTTCAGATTGCTTACTTCTAATATATAATTAATTTTGATACATTAATCTTATACAATTTTTAACACTTTTTATTTTGCTAGAAAGTGCTTCACTTTCCAGAGTCAGACAGAGAGTTGGAGACTTTTTATTTTGCTAGAAAGTGCTTCACTTTTCAGAGTCGGACAGAGAGTCAGAGAGGGAAAGGAAAAAGCACTTCCCATGGGGAATGGTCACATACAAGGCAACCCTTCTCCTCTATCTCTACCTTTGGGGATTTTGAGTAAGCATGCACATGTAACTATCATGTTCTCAAGCCACTGGGTCTAGGATTCAAATCATGTAGGACCAAACTGCTTAACCACTAGGACATGGAGCTGGCAAAACAATCACTTTTTAATATAGTATCATGTTATCTGCAAATAGAAATAATTTATCTCTTCTTTATAGTCGGAAAGCCCTTCATTTAACTTTCTTACCTAATTGCCCTGGCTGGATCCTCTACTGTAATACTGGTTAGAAATAATTAAAGTGGGCCAATCAGTGGCATGATGATTAAGGCAGCTGGAACCCACATGGCTGACTGCATGGTTTGAGTCCTGAACCTGGTGGCTTGAAAAGCATGCCAGATGCATGTGCATGCATGCCCAAAATTCTAAAGGAAGAGATGGAAGAAAAAAGATTGTGGTATGTTCATTCTCCATGGGAAATGCTTTCTCTCTCTCTCTGCCTTTTTTTCTTCCTCTTTCTTTCTTTCTTTCTTCTTTCTTTTTTCTTTCTTTCTCTTTGGTTCTTTCTGTCTCTCTTCTTTCTTTTTCTTCTTTCTTCCATCTTTCTTTCTCTCTCTTTCCTCTCCTTTTTATCTCCCCCCTCTTTTTCCCAGGAGTGCACACATCCTTAGCAAATTAAAAACAAAAAAGAAAGAAAGAAAGAAAAGAAAAGACATAATAAAAGTTTTGACTTGTTTCTGATCTTAAGGGAAAACATCTAGTCATTTTTCTGATAAGTACATCAGCTGTGGAGGTTTATTGGTTGATTTCCTTCATCAGGTTGTGAAATTTCACTTACAGTTCTAATTTGTTGATTATTTTTATTATGAATGTGTATTCAATTTTTATTTAATGTTTTTCCTTGTCTGTTGAAATGATCATGTGATTTCTGGGTTTTACTGATACAGTATACAATATTAATTAAAGGGCCTACATTTTCCTTCTGGATTATGATTATTACTGTTTTAACATTTTTATTTGATGCAGGCCTATATTCTGTAATACTCATAGATGTCTGTTAAGTATACTTGGTTTATATTCTTAAAATATGCTACTTGCATGTCAATATTCTATTTATTTGTTTTGTCCATTATTAAAACTGAGTTATTAAAATCTGCAACTATTACTGCTGAATTATTTTCTGTCTGTCCATTTTGGTATTCTATTGTTAAGTGCACATATGCTTCTAATGAATATATCCTCCTTATGCATGATTCCTTTTGTCATCACAAGATGTCCTTCTTATTTCTAGTAACATTTATTTCTTACATGAACATCTATTTTGTATGATATTGGGATAGCCACTGCAACTTTCTTGTGGTTGCTATTTATATGTATATACATGTGTGTGTGTGTGTGTGTGTGTGTGTGTGTATTCATTCTTTTACATTTTGTCTATTTACCTTGAATCTCATGTATGTTTCTCATACAGAAAATTGAATTATACCTTTATTTTAATTTACTCTAACAATCATTGCCTTTCCATTAGATCATTTATTTTTAATGTTACTATCAGTATAGTTCAATTCATTTTTATTATTTTACATTTTGGTCTTTGTGTGTCTTTCTCTCTGCATACATTGTCCATGTATCCTTGCATACACCTATTTATTAAAATTATTGCCATAATAATCATAGTTGTTTTAAATTTCTTATCAATTCCAACATCCCTTACATATGTGATTATAGTTTTGAGTTTACTCTGTCTTTTCAAATGATGATTTTTGTTTTCTTATAGTATGTCTTGAAATTGTTTTCTGACGGCGGGATGTGAATTACCGAGTAAAAGGAACAGCTGAAGTAAGACTTTAGTTAAGTGGTGGTGAGCATGCAGGTGAGGAAAGCCTCCTGTGCCCTATGATCTCAGTCCTTCACTAGCCTGTGCTGGACTATACACTTCACTCACGCTTTTCTCTCTTCATGTCGCACCCCCAGGCCCATCACCTTAAGCAGGACAGAATGGCTAGAGTGGACTGTTAGGTGTTTCCCTTCTCTCATATAAAAAGCTAGAGGGGACTGGAGTTGGTACTTCCCTTTCCTCCGGCCAATTAACCTGTGCCAAAACCCAAGCAGGTTAGGCTCTACTTAAATAATTTCTCCTGAAAATGTACTTTATTAAAAAGAACAGAACGTTCGGGTGTATTTTTTCCCCTCCCCCCTTGCAGAAGCATGTGAGAGCTTTTCTGATATTCACTGTTAGGACCTGGTAGGGCTCATGGAGGTAAAACTCACAAAAGTGCAGAGGCTTCTCTATGAATGGATCCCGGTGGAGACTTTCCCTCTCAGAGTTGTTCTCTCTGAACCTCCAACAATTTGTCAATTACACTTCAGGCTTTCTTACCTTAGAACTAGTTCCCTCCAAAACTGGTACTTAATACTTTCTGCTCCAGAGGTAAGTTGTGATTTTCTATTTTCACATGTTGGTCTTTCTAGTGTTGGGGGCAGTGATTTACCCTGTGACTTTGCTTCTCTGACTGATTTAAAAAGAGTCATTAATTTTTTAGTTTGAGTAGTAATTTCTAAACTTCTTGCATGACGAGCTGGAAACCAGAAACCTTGATATTATTTTTCCAATATACATTTTAAACTAGTCTAAGTCCACTTTTAAGTGCTATACCAGTTCATTTTCAGTGTAGGTGGTTTATAAAAGATTTCTCCTAATCACCGCCCTGATTCCCTAATGCATTATGCCATCGTTGCAGTCTTACTTTAAGAACATAGTTATTTTATCTTCCCCATTCTCTCCCTTTACTGATGTAGCTATGTCTGTTGGTATATAATTTTTTTCGTCCTGAATAACTAAAAAAATTACTTTTTACATTTCTTACAAGAGCAAATCTGATAGCTCCTTCAATTTTGGGTTATGTAAGAAAGTGTATTTCTCATTCATTGTTATGGAATAAATACACTGAAGATAGAATTCTAGGGACGTAGTTTTATTCCTACCAGTTCTTTAAATATTGTGTAGTTGGGAAAGTCTTGATGCATTTTTGGGTAGAAAAACATTGAAAAATGAGTTATGACTTTCCCAACTACCCAATATTTCACTCTATTATTGCTTGTATAAGTTCCAATATGAAGTTCATGTTAACGCTCATCCTTGCTTCTCGGTAGTAAGGCTTTCAGTTACTCTTCTTTCTCTTCTCAAGATTTCCTCCTGTCTTTGGTTTTCTATATTTTGAATATGGTATTTCTAGGTGTAGCTATTTTGGTATTTATATATTAATATGTTATCACTAGATGTAACTTTTTTGGTGTTTATCCTGCTTGTTATACATTGAGTTTCTTGGATTTATGGTTTAGTGTTTGTAAATAATTTTGGAAAATTGTCAGTCATTATTATCTCAAATATTTTTTCTTTATGTACTTCTCCTTTACCTTCTGATAGTCTCATTATGTTATAGCTTTTGGTGTTGGTTCCCAATTTTTGAATGTTCTGTATTTTTTAACTTTTTCTTTTTTAAAAAATATAATTAATTTTATTTATCATCATTGCTCTCATTTTTTAAAAAAAGAAATTGCTACAGTCGATAACAGGTATACTTCACTTCTTTCACAGTGCTTTTATTTTCTTTTTTTAATTCTTTCTTAAAATTTATAATCACATTCTTCACCTATTCTTGAGTGTTTCTGCTTTTTCCATTCGAATACTTAATGTACTAATCAATTATTTTAAATACATCTTTGCGAATTCCATCATCAGTGGCATATCTGAGTCTGTTTCAGTTGCTTATTTCATCACTTCAACTGTTTTATTTCTTATATTTTGGCTTTGTGAAATTGTTGTGAAGGTAAGGTCATGCATTGCTAGAAAATAAAAAGATGGAGACAATAAGCTTCTAATGTGTGTATTTCTTTTAATCAGGCTAGGAGTTGTGCTGTGTAACGTTTGTTGTGCAATGATTTCTGGAGGCTTCAAATTTGTCTAGTGTCCTTTTCTGTTTCCTCTTTTGACTATGGCTTACCTAGTACCCTCAGAGAGAGTCAGTCTTCTACAGTCTTTTCATTTGTAAGTCACTGCTATATTACTGAATCCCCTTAGATGTGTAGTAAAGCATAGGGAGAAAAGGTTGTGGTACAGCTTTGAAATTTATGGTGTGTTTTGCCTGATACCCGAGAGGGGCAGGCCTTGAACATTCAACCACGAGTTTCTCTACCTGCTGTATGCCTGTGGATAAGGTCCCCTGGTCAAATAATTCTTCTTGTATCACATGCGCAAGGCACCATACTTGCTTATCCCTATGAGGGCATCAGTTTTGTGACAGCCCAAATTATTCAGATAAGCCAATCATGTCTTCTCAAGGGGACTAGGGGTCACCCCACTCTCTTGATACTATAAAGTCTACCTCCCATAGGCCTTTCTTATCCAGTCCTTTCCTGAGTGCGGTTCCTATGCAGCTCTGCATGTTATACAGTATACTCCAGGCTACATGACTAACAACATTTATTCCATCTGTCTGGTGTTGGGTGTTCTTTGTTTAATCAACCTCATAACTCTAGGTTGGGAATCCTTCCTTTCCAAAAGAGTGAAAATGAAGTAAACAAAACAAATGTGTTTTACTATATTGTAATTAAATTTCAGTCTTTTAGTAGGATTGTGGCTTTTGATCTTCAAGTTTGCTGATACCCCATAGTGGTTTTTTTTTGTTTTTGTTTTTGTTTTTTTCCACCTTAGATGAGACAATAAGGATAGAGGGGCCTGAAATGGGAATAATTCCCTTCACCTGGCTGGAATAAAACTGGTAAACTCTTTCTTCTGGAATGTAAGCTTTTACTATGTATAATAAATTTCTTTTTCTTTCTTTCTTTTTTTAGACATATTTTTGCTATAGGGCACGTGCACTTGCCAGAGAGACAGAGAGATAGAAAATGAGAAATTGCCCCGTGGGGGGTTGGCCATGCCACAATTCCTTCTTTTCCTTTCTCCTCTTGGGATTTTGAGCACACATACACATGTGCTCAGTGTGAGTTTTAAGCCACAGGGTCTGGGACTTGAACCATGGTCAACAACGTGGGAGTCCAGCAACATAACCATTATGCCATCTGCTGGTCCCTATAGAATAGATTTCTCTAGGCAATCCACAGTGATTGTTCTTTTTCTTCCCCTAACAAAACCGTGAGTGTATATTTATCTGATCTTCATTGTGAGAACCTGGTAGGATAGTTGGAGATAAAAGCCTCAAAAGTTTGGGAAATAGCCTAAGTCTGAGTCCCCAGTTGTTCTCTCTCATGCTAGTACATATTTGTGAAATTGTAACATAATAAGAAGGACATATTTGATTTTCATACCCAGTTTCTAGCACAGAGCTCCTGAAAATTTTGGAATTGTTTGAGTAAAGGAGTGTCTCAGTCTGTTCTTACGTTGTTAATGGAAATACCTGTAACTGGGTGATTTATAAAGAAACAGATATCTATTGACCCCAAATTCTGTTTGGAAAGTTAAGAGGCACAGGGCTGGCATCAGACTGTCTTACAACATGGCTGATGAAAGTATAGAGGATGGCAAGTTCAGAAAGAGAGAACTGGGGTAGAACTCTCTTATAGCAGCCTACTCTCACAAGAACTAAATAACCCTTTCTAACAAGAGGTGGAACTCACTGGGTCTGAAGAGACATTATTAATCCATTTAGGAGAATGTACCCTTTATGATGTAATTACCACGAACCAATTACCACTCACTAGGTCCTACTAGCTCCCAACATCAGATTTCAAAACATGAAACTTTTGAGGGACAAGCCATAATCCAAAACACAGCATAGAATGAAAGGATTAACTTTTGTTATTTATAATAAGCACCTTCAACTATAGGTACAGTGACTAAGTGGGTGTGGGCTGGCTGCTAAAGGAATAAACCACATGATTAGAGGATTTAAACTTTGATCCCCAGCTTCTGAGCGCTAGGAAAATGGGGGTGGGCTGGAGATTAGGTTCAATTGCCGAAAGCCAATTATTTAATCAATCATGTCTTCATAATGAAGCCTCAGTAAAAACTAAACAATGGAGGTCAGAGGGCTTCTGGGTTGGCAAATGCACCTATTGAAAGGTGTGGAGGCCCAAAGAGGGTATGGAGGCTCCATGCCCTTCTTCCATACTTTGCTCAGTGTGTCCCTCTGATTTAGCTGTTTCTGAATTATATCCTCTATAGTAAAGCAGTAACGTGTCTTCTTGAGGTCTGAGTCACTCTATTAAATTATCAAAACTGAAAAGGGGTTATGGGAACCTCATATTTATATTTCGTTGGTGATAGTGTAAGTCACAAGCTAGGACTTGTGCCTGGTATCTGAAATGGGAGCAGGGGCAGTATTGTGGGGTTGAGTCCTTATCCTATGAGGTCTGCATTAACTCTGGATAGCTAATGTACTCATTGAATTCTATGACACCCTGTTGGTGCCTAAACTGTTGCGGAACTGCTTAATATGAGGGGCACCCCTACAGATGTCCTGTCAGAAGTATTATGTGCATAGAGAAAAATATCTGTTTTTCTTTTTAACAGTCTCCTTTCAGTGATTTGTCTGTTACCATTTAAGCATTCCAACGAGTTCATGTTCCAGCAAATTCTGCTCCAGGTAAGGATACCTCAGTTGGGACTCTGGATTTACTTATCTTTTCAGATTTTATGGTGACAGTTCGTATTAAAGTCTCAGCTCTGTAACAGGTATATGAAAAGCTGTTGATTTTCACATTGTTTTGTGTTTTCTTTTAAGAACTATAGTGATAATTTCTAAAATTTTACATATTGGAACTGAAGCCAGAAGTTCTGCACTTTTTAAAAATATTTTCTAATTGGGGACCAGCAGATGGCCTAATGGTTACATTGCTGGACTCCCATGTAGTCAACTGCAGTTCAAGTCCTGGACCTGGTGCTTTAAAACTTATGCCAGGTACTTGTGCGTGCATGCCTAAAATCCCAAGAAGAGAATAGAGGAGAAGGGATTATGGTGTTGTCATTCTCCTACAGGGTAATTTTCTCACTTTCTGTCTCTGGCAAGCACACGTGCCTTATAGCAAAAATCTCTCCCCCCCCAAAAATAAAAAGTTTCTGATTCATGTGCTACTTAATTACTCAAATATAAATGTGTATGTTATCAATATTATTTAAGGATCTATCTGTCTTCTTGGGACCATAGGAATTTTTTTTTTTTTTTTTTTAGGGTTTTTGCCATATGGCATGCACACACTCCAGAGAGAGGCAAAGAAAGATAGTGAGAAGGAAAGTGAAAAAAATCACCTTTCAAGGCAGATGACCACACTATAATCCCTTCCTCTCCATTTTCTTCATGGGATGTGCCCAGCATAATTTTGAAGCCTCTAGGTCTGGGACTCAAACCATGATCATCCATGTTGGAGTTCAACACATTAACCACCATGCCACCTGATGGTCCTGAGACCATGGTTTTTTTTTTTTGTTGTTGTTTTTTGTTTTTTTTTTTTTGGAGAGGTTTTCACTATAGGGCGTGTGCGCTTGCCAGACAGACAGAGAGAGACAGAGAGATAGAAAATGAGAAATCACCCCCCAGGGGGGATGGCCATGCCGCAATCCCTTCTCCTCCATTCTCCTCTCAGGATCCTGGACATGCATGCACACGCGCCCGGCATGAGTTTAAGCCACCGGGTCCGGGACGCGAACTGTGGTCGGCTTCGTGGGAGTCCAGCGACATAGCCATTACGCTAACTGCTGGTCCTGACTATGGGGTCTTTATTCTCTTTGAGCAAGCTATGGAGTCTTTATTTTAGTTCCTATGACCTTCATGCATAATTAAGCTTTTTCTGATATAGAAATGGTAACCAGTTCAAATGATTAATTTGGCTTCTTTACACATTCTTTAAAAATCTCATTAATATGGTGGTAGCATCAGATGCAATTTCTGTTTGCTTTAGATAAACAGAAATTCTAATTTATAAGCTCTTTTATATACTCCTACTACTAACTCTTCAACTATCTAGGTAATTTTCCTGCCCTACTGGTCCTTCTAGGAAAACATACATGGCAGTTTATAATTTAATTTTATTTTCTCAACATATTTTCCCCATAGTAGCTCTGATTTGAGGTATTGTAAACCTCTCCATTCTCAAATTCCCATTTAAACAATAATCCTTTTTTTCTCTGAGCGGGGGAGAGAGAGAGAGTAGTAACCCTCATTGAGGTCTTATTCCATAATGTACCCTCTGATTCAACCAGCCGGCATTCATGTGCACACTTGGCACTGGAAAGCCTCAGAATGAAAAATCTGGTCACTTTTCTGTGGGTCCAGTATTACAGAGTATCACATTTACCACCATGCCTCTCTGGCTCTTCGAATTTCCATTTTTGATGTATCAAATATAGAGCCATGCACATAAAACATCAATGTTTCACTTAATAAACCAACAAAAAGCTAAATCCTTTAAATGATCACATAGGTTAGGAAATAAGATTATATCCTTTCTCAAAAATCTTCCGTATTCACATTTTCATTATTCCTGAGATGTATGTGATTGGTGGTGCTTCTTTAATCATTCAGTAGTTCTCTCAAGATTTAATTCAAAACTCATTTCCTCCCTGAACTCTCCACCAAAAAGTCAATTAGAGAGAGAAAGGGGTCCTCAGGTGGAAATGAAGGGGTGTCAGAGACTTATCTCTTCCCTTTCAGAATGATGCCAAAGGTCAGTTATTATAACAAGGGTACTGCTCTTAAATTAGTGTATACAATTATAACACCTCTGGTTTTGATGTCAATGGATACAGGTGCTCTTCATAACCCAAATTACAGTGCAGTGTAGTCAGCTTTTCCAGAACTTCCTTAATAATATAGCAGTGCCTATTTCAGACTGACTCTGCAGGCCATGCCTACATGAGGCATGCTCACGGTGATCTGAGGTACTGAAAAAAAAATGATAAAATTTCTGCTTATATGAAACTTTATAGCTTTCTTTTTTTATGTTTTATAACGTATGCTTTATATTGGGTAGAAATACAATGTGTAAGACTTATGAATCACAAAATTAACATTTATAAAGCCCATGCACAGAATGTTTTCTGATATTTCTGTGATAAAATATTAGAGAAGACTAATGTCCATTCCTTGGTACTCTTAACATCATTTGAGTTTCATACATTTTTCTAATTGACAGGATAATTATACATAATTCTGGGGTACACTGTAGTTTCCTTTTTGGCCCTGCATGGAACATTTTCAAAGATTGATCATGTGATAGAGCACAAAACAAGCCTTTACATGTTTATTTATTTATTTTGAAAAAGCCGTCATCTACAGGGTTTTTATACTGAGATCTACCCTCAGCTTCAGTCATCCTGGATCACAGGCTCACTGCAGAAGCCTGGCATGTATATGGACCAGAGTTCACAGCCTAGGACCTTCTCATGTGGATCCACCATTGCAGAGTGTTGCATTATTGTTGAATCACAACAGCTAGCCCACTTGTTACAGGTTTCAACTTAGAGGCTTTTGTAACTGACACAAGTATAGCTATTCCTTTCAGTTTTCACTTGTGTGTTTCCCTTCACTTCCAGTCTATCAGTATCTTTACTAATGAAATGAGTTTCTTGTAGGTAGAACTTATTGAAGTGTGTTTTGCTTTGTTTTTAATTTGCAGATGTGTTCACTGGAAAGAGACAGAGAGAGAGAGGGAGAGAGAGAGAGAGAGAAGGAAGTGAGACAGCATCTCCCACCACACACAAACACACGGAATGGTCACACTGCAATCCCTTCTCCCCCATGTTTTTCTCCTGTTGCTCCTGTTGGGATTTTGGGCACACACACACACACACACACACACACACACACACATACACTTACCCAGCATGTTTCTCAAACTGCTGGGCCTGAGACTTGAACTGTGTGGTCAGTCATGTGAGATCTGACTGCCTTAACCACCAAGCCACAGGTAGACTCAGGCTTGTGTTTTTGTTTATTCAGCTGGTCTATATTGTTTCATGTGGGGATTTTTATTTTACACTCAAGGTTATTATTGCTACGTCGTAACATATTAATTTCATTTTGTTTACTGTTTTCTGGTTATTTTAGTCTTTTTTTCTTGTTCCTTTCTTCCTCCCTTATAATTTTATTTTTTTTTTGCAATTTGATGCTTTTTTTCCTAATGTTAAGATAGTCTTAACTATCTTAATGTTAAGATAGATTCTTTCCTATTTCTTATTTATTCACATTACCAATGTATACTTTCATGTGTTTCCAGAATAGAAGTTAACATTTTTTTATTTCCAGATATAGTATTCTTTAAATAGGTCTTGTAAAGCCAGTCTCATGGAGATAAATTCCCCAAATTTCTGCTCGTATGGTAAAGGCCCTAATTTCTTTTTTATTTCTGTGTAGCTTTCTGGGTAGTATTCTTAGATAGAAAGTTTTTAACATTTTTTCCTATATTCAGCATTTTAAATATATGATCATGTTCTCTTCTTGACAATATGGTTTCTGAGAAATCTACTATCAGTCTAATGGGAATTTCCATAATATGATGCATCACTTTTCTCTTGTTATTTTCAGAATTCTCTCGTTGTTTTTGGCTTTTGATAATTTGACTAAAGTGTTTCACACAGATGATCTTTTTGGGTTGAATATACTTATGAACCTCTGAGCTTCCTGAATCTGAATGTCTATATCTCTCCCAAGATTTAGAAAGTATCAAGCTATTATTTTTTAAAAAATTGTTGTTCTATGCCTTTTCTCATCACTTTTTATGGAACTACCATAATGCAAGTATTTTTTTCATTAAAAGGTGTCCCATAGAAATAATAATTTCTTTATACTTTCTATTTTTTTCTTTGTCTTCTTTATTTTGGTCTAAATAGATTATTTCAAAAATCTTTTCTTTCTGTCTAGAAATTCTTCTGCTTGATCAAGTCTATTTTTGAAGTTTTCAGGTTTAAAAAATTTTTTTTTCTTCCATTAAACTCTTCAGTTCCATGATTCCTTTTTGACTCTTTATAATGATATTATTCTCTTACTGAATTCCCTATTCAGATCATGTTTGAAGGTTATTATGGTTTGGATAACGGTATGTTCCACAAGTTTCATGTTCTAGAAGTTTGGTGCCCAGTGCAATGACTTTGGAAGTTGATGAAACCTTTAAGAATCAGTGCCTTTTTTTTTTTTTTTTTTTTGGAGAGGTTTTCACTATAGGGCGCCTGTGCTTGCCAGACAGACAGAGAGAGACATAGAGACAGAAAGCGAGAAATCACCCCCCAGGGTGGATGGTCACGCCACAATCCCCTCTCCTCCATTCTCCTCTCGGGATCTTGGGCACACACGCACATGCGCCCGGCGTGAGTTTTAAGCCACCAGGTCTGGGAAGCGAACCACGGTCGACTACAACTGCTGGTTCCCAAGAATCAGTGCCTTTAATGTGGTCAAGCATCTTGATAGACAAGATTGATATATGAGTCAGTGAACTTTGAAGAAAATCTGTCTTTAATGGGCAAGTACCATTCAATTGGCGAAGGATGGACAAGCAGAGGAAGTAAAAAATTTGTTCACTCTTCCTTTCTCTTATTTTCTGAATGTCGACCTTCCTCTGTTTCTGTCAGCCATGTTTTGATGCTGGCCTCATATCTTTAAGCATTCTAGCTCATAGAAGCGAGTCAAATAAACTTGTATTCTTTATAAATCACCCAGGTTTATCTATTTATGTTAATAATGCAATAACAGACTAAGACAAAGGGACTTCACAACATCCATAAACAAAAGGAATTAAAATATGAATTCTTTTGGTGCAATTTTTTTTGAAAACTATGTATAGCTTTTTCATAATGTACATATCCATGAACTTCCTGAAGACTCCTTGTATTGTGTTCCCGATTTTGTGAATTGTTTGTTACTATTCTCCCATATCTCACTGAATTTCCTTGTGATTATTATTTTTAATTCCTCTTCAGGAATTTTATCATTTTTTTCCTCTTTGAGATCTTTTATTATAAAATTATTGTGTTCATTTGTAGATGTCACATTTCCTTGTTATTTTTTTCATGCTTATTGTATTTCTACATTGACATTAGTGCATCTGGTGGAAAAATGGCACTACTGGTTTTATAGGATTGCTCTTCGTGGTGAAAGACTTCCCTGTAGGTGGGTCTTGAGATGTTGGTTGGCTAGAATACATTGACTTTTCTTCCAGGTAGGCATGTAAGTGTGATCTCCACATAGTGAATTGATCTCTAATCAGCATCAGTAGTTCATCCTTCCTTTTTTTCACTTTTTATTTTATTTACTTATTTTTTAAATATTTAAACCCTGTTTATCATTACAGCCTGTAAAATGAATTTTCCCAGACTGAATTCACTGTATATTAGTCCCGTTAAAAGTATTATCATACACATTATTATCAAAAGATCATCTGAGTTTCTTTAGCTTATGCTGCAGTAGTTTGTGAGGCTGGTCCACCAGTTGGGACCCAGTTTTCCTAAAAGAAAGGTGTTTTTATAGGTATACTACTCCGGACTTCCGAGTGCTCATGTAGCAGTGTGTATTGCCCAGTGTGTATTGCCCAAGCAGTGGGTATTGTGCAGCTATTTTCATGGACTGCAGTTGTCAGGGCTACTCTGTCATCTCCCATAATAGTTCATGGCTGTGACTATATACATAGCTTCTTCCATGTGGGATTAGGCAAGGCTCTTGGAATGCTTGGATATAGGCAAGACTCCTCACCTCACCGCTCCCACAGGAATGCAGGGAAAGGAGGGGTACGGTCACTCCAGTGGCTTCCAATGTGCTCAGTTGTAAGTAGAGTTGCTTGCTGTACTTTTCCTGTGGGTCATAGATAGGTGTGGTTACAATATGGCTTTGTTCAGCTGTAGCCTGGTTGAGTAGAGCACAATCAGGTCTGGATTACTCCTCTAGGGCTATTTAATGTTGACAATCTCCTGGCCACTCCCTAAACTGGGCTCATGGCTTATGAAGGCTGCAGAATTCCCCTATAGTAAAGACTTCAGGTATTCAAGGTATTGATGGGGCCCTCTAGGGTCCTTTCATTTACCCTCTCCCTGCCTTAAGGTGCTATTTTCTAGTTTCAAGCTGATTTCAACTGGAGAAACTAGGCAGAAACTGCAGGATACTTTTGTCCTTCCTCCCCTGGGTCATCCCGAGACTCTGTGCTCTGCTGTGTCTCTACCACATCTTCACTGTATGCTAGTGCTCCCACAAACACTCTAGCTGAATATCAGTTGTTGATTCTTTGTTTTGATTCCTTATTAAAGGATTCTTTGCTGCGGGGTGTAAGCACTTTGGGTATTTCTAGTAAGCCATCTTGTTAGAAGTCAAACATCATATATCTTATGAACTCTATACTTAAAAAAAAAAACCAAAGTGATATTTTGATATTTGCACTGGTATTCTTCATCCAAGGGAAAAAACTGTGCAGGAAACAACTAGGTAGTATAATGAAAAGTTAATGGTTAGTTACCAAATTTCACAGTATTCCATTTCTGTAAAAATAACATCTCCTGTTACAGTACTTGGCTGTGAATAGATGTGTAGCATCTCCTATGTGGAGTTGGGCAGGGCTCAATGGATGTACATGTATCTTATTGTACATGAGTGTTTCTTTTTTTAAATATGTATTATATCGAGTTGAATTGGCCTAAATTAGCTTCTGTTCATGTTGTTGTCTCTATTTTCCTGTAAGGCTCGGGATATTTATTATCTGTTCTTTGGTTTATATTTTTCTCTGTCTAGAATTGTCCTTCATGCTCCTGTATCTGGTAAATGGCAAATTGTGTTTTAAATTTTTTAAAATTGGTGTATCAAATATATAGACAAAACATAAATATTCCATCCAATGAATGAACAGAAAGTTTAAATCTTAAATATCATCATTGAATAAAATTATATCATCTCTCGTATGTCTCCTCATGTCCCTCAAATATCTCCCTTATGTTCTTTTCCATTCACTCTTCCCATCTTCCTCTCTTAAGTACAATAATTATTTGGATTTCTTATACTAATGATATGATGGCTTGATTTTTTTTCCTGTTTCTTTTTTTGAAATTTTTATTATATTTTTATACATTCAGTCACTGTATATCATTACAGCACACAAGATGGACTTTTTGCAACATGAAAACACTGTATATTAAGTTCAGTGAAAGATTTATCATACTCGTTATCATCAACAGATAATTTTCCATTTTTGTGTCCCTTAAATGATTGCTTCTTTCTTTTTCCCCTTGATTCTCTTTTTGATCCATATAAAGGTGTTATGTAGTATGCATTCTTTCATATTTGCCTTCTTTGTCTTGACTTTATAATATTTATTAATGCTTTTAAGCATAGCTATGAATTGTTCTTTTTTATTGCTCTGTGATGTTCCATTTTATAGATGAATTCAGCATAATTTATTTACTCATTCTGCTGTTGATGGACATTTGTATTATCTGCAGCTTGGGGATACAATGAATACCACTGTTCTGAACAGATGTACACATCCCTTACTGTACATGAGCAAGTTTTTCTTTCATAAACATGTATTTAATTGAGTTGAATTAGCCTAAACCAGTTTCTGGACTTAGGTAATGAAATTCGGCCTCTCACAGTCTCTGTAGATACTTAAGCATAACTTAGCTTGATGAGAAAGCAAGTTGTAACCTAACCTACCAATACATCCTGACAACCAAACAACTGAGTCTCAATCAATCACAACAACCAAGTTTTAACCAATCACAACAACAAAGTTTTACCTGTCATCTGCTGTCAGCTGATCAGATCTTGTCCATATAAAGCAAATGCCAGCAATAGCCAGTTAGGTAAGATTTTCTGTGTCACTTCTATTTTATTTCTCTTTTTTATGTCTACAAATATAAACTATGTGGTGCAGAGGCCAACTTTGGTTAAGACAGCTACCCAGTTCTAGAATTTATCTCTTGCTCAAATAAACTGTTTAACTAGTCTCAGATCTTTATGTTTGACACATGGAATGGCTGAACCATATGACATATGAACACTAATATTTCATAAATAATGTAAAAATTGTTTTTAAAATGGATGTACTGATTTATGTTTCTATAAGCTATGTATATAAAGAAAAAAATAAAATAGATATGGCTATAAGAAGAAATAGACCAATCCAAAATAATGGTGAAGATTTTCATATAATTTCTCAGCAACTATAGTTTAAGCAAAGTCCATAAAGGTGTAGACAATTTGAAAAAAATTTAACATGAAGGATATGTATGTTACACTGCCAGCAGCAGCTATAGACTACTCAGTGTTTTGAAATATCTACAGAATTAGGACCAGCAATGATATAATTGTTACGTACCTGGATTCATATTTAATTGATCATGGTTCGAAATTCAGACAGTGGTGGCTTAAACTCAAACCAGGCATGTATGCATGCATGACCAAAGACCCAAGAGGAGAATGGAGAAGGGATTGCAGCATGGCCATCCCCACAGAGATGATTTCTCGCTTTCTTTCTATCTAATCTCTGTCTCTCTGGCGAGGCCAAGTACCCTATGGCAAAAATCTCTGTCTCTCTTTCTCCAAAATGAAAAAATCTACAGAATATATTCAAAACTTAACCTAATTCTGGACTGTAAACAAATATTTGAAATTATATAGAATATATTCTCTGATTAGAGTGTAATCAATCTAGTAATCAATAACAAAGGGTATTTAATACTCTTTTTTAAAAGCCTGGAGTCATAGAAAATCTATCATTGAAAATTATATCTTATAAAATTCCCACTTGCATGTCTGTAATTGAAAAGACAAATAACATCTAGTGCTGGCAACAATGAAGAATAGCAGGAATTTCATTTTTAAAAACCATAACTTCAAGCTTGAATTCATCTCTTCTTTGACAGCTGTTCTTCCTTCCTTGGCAGAATGAACAATTTTTTTTTCCTTTGTGCCCTAACTATATTCTACAAAGTTAATTTATTTACATGTATTTTTAAAAACCTATTTGAGCTTCATGATATACCTCGAATATTTAGTAAATCTCTAGACAAACAATAGGGATGCAACAAATGAGATTAATGAGATAAGTGAAAGCTGTTTTCAGTTAGGAATCAATAGACTGAAGCAGCATAGCAGTTGCAGTGTAGCAGAAATATACAAAGTATTACCCATTGCTTATAAAATAAAGGTATGTAAAGATGCACTGGTATGTTCTCAATAGAAAAAGTGGCTAGTTTTAAAATCTAGTAGTGCAGATGCTTCCATCTCCATGCTTTTGCCCAGAATCGTATTGGCTATTTGTGGCCTTTTATTATTGCATACTTTTTATGATTTTTAAAATAGTTCTTTTGATATTTTGATAGGTATCACATTGAGTCCGTAAACTGCTTTCAGTAAAATAGACATTTTAACAATATTGATTCTTTCAATTCATGAACATGAGATGTCTTTATTTATTTTGTGTGTGTCTTATTTGATTTCTTTTATCCATAGTTTAAAGTTCTGTGGAGCGCCCCTGCCCATCGCCCTCAGCGCCTATTTCAAAATGGCGCTCAACAGAAGCCGGCTGAGCGCTCAAAGCAGTAAACAACTTTAAGGAAGTAGAGCAGTGGGAAGCGTGGAGAGCATGGGAACACCGCATGCAACCAATCCTCTTTCGAGGACTGGCTTCCGTGCACGTGGACAATGATCTGATTGGCTAGGGGCCCTTTATAAGGCCCCGGGGAAAGGTAGAAGAACTTCTGTAACATAGCCTGGGGAAATAAAGTGCTGAAGAGAAGACCGTCTCTGGAGTCGTCAGTTGCGCGACAAAGTTCTAGTTATGGAGATCTTTTACCTCCTTGATTAAATTTATTCCTAGGTATTTTATTTTCTTTGTAGCTATTATAAATGAAATTGATTTTTTGATTTATTTTTCAGCTATTTAATTATTGGTGTATAAAGATGCTACTGATTTTTGTATATTGATTTTTGTATCTTGCAGCTTAACAGAATTTATTTACCAGTTCTAAGAACTTTTTGATAGAATTACTGAGTTTTCTTTACATAAGGTCATATCATCTGGGAAGAATAACAATTTGACTTCCTCTCTTTCTATTTGGATGCCCTTTATTTCTTTCTCCTTCCTTTACCACTATGGCTAGAAATGCTTTGTCCACCTATATTAAGGTAATCATGTGTTTTGTTCTTCAATTTGTTGATATCATGTATCGCATTTATAGATTTTCATATATTCAATCACACATATGACTCTGGAATAAAACTCACCTGTTCATGGAGTATAATCTTTTTATGTGCTGTTGGAGTTGATTTGCTAGTATCTTGTTTAGAATCTGTTTGTTAGAGATATTGATCAGTAGTTTTGTTGTGTCTTTGTTGTGTTTTTGTATCAGGTTAATGCTGACCATATAGAATTACTTCTGTCCCATGCAATTTTTTGAAGTAGTTTGAAGAGCATTGATATTAGCTCCTCTTGAAAGGTCTTATAAGCTATAGTAGTGAAACCACATGGTTCTGGGATTTTGATTTTTTTGAGACTTATCACTTACTCAATTTCATTTGTTGTTATTTGCCTACTCAAGTTTTCCATTTTGTCCTAGTATAGCCTTTGTGGATTGTGTATGTCCAGAAATTTATTAATTTCCTCTAGATTTTTAGTTTATTAGTTTATATTTGTTTATAATAGTGTCTAATTATCTTTTGTATTTGTTTCTCACTTCTGGTTTTGTTTATTTGGACCTTCTCTTTTTTTTTTTTTTCTGAGTTAATATAGGTAGTTATTTGCCAATTCTGTTTATTTTTTCCAAAAACCCAAATTTTTACTTCACTGAGTTTTTTTGGGGGGGGTATTGGTCTCAGATTCATTTATTATCTGACCTTTACTAGTTCAAAAAATACTATAAAGCCATAGTAACAAAAACAGCATGATTGTGGCAAAAGAACAGACACACAGAGCAATGAAACAAAACACAGACCCCAGAGAAAACCTCACACAAATAAAACCAAATTATTTTTGATAAAAGTTCCAATTCCAGCCATTGGAGAAAAGACAGCCTCTTCGATAGATGGTCCTTGAGAAAACTGGACTTTCACATGTAGAAGAATTAAGCTAGACTGTTACATCTTACTGTAAATTAAAGAACTCTAAGTGGATTAAAAACTTAGAAATAAAGTGCCAGGCTGCCTACGGCTGCAAGCTCTAATGACCAGGACCCATGGCTCATCCCCCATACCCACTCACCTTTGGACCCTCAGAACTTCTGTGTTTTCAATAGTGATCTTTTATTTGCTCCTGAGGGGAAGCTTGTTAGTTCAGTTGGAGGTTCATTACTCTTTAGAAACAGGGAGGACTTTTGGTAACCCAGGAATTGCGACAACAGTGCAGGGTACTGCTGAGCAACAGGGAGGCAGACCAGAAGAGAGACTGCCAAGCTTCTACTTCTGTACAACTTTGAACACTCAAAAGTACCTTGAATACTTTAGGAAGGAATGTATAGACCACCAGATGACTAGGAATAATCATAGAGGTACAAGAAAAATGAGCAAACAACAAAATGTCTATTCCCCCAAGGGAAAACATCAATCCCACATCACCCACAGACAACACAATGGATGTTGTGAACTTGTTAGATAAACAATTCAGAATATTTTTAGTGACCAAACAAACTGAGATGCAAGAGGAAAAAGACAATGAGCTCCAGAAGATGAGGAAGTCCCTCCATGGTTTGAAAGAAGAAATAGACACCATAAAAAAGAATCAGACAGAACTCTTAGGGATGAAGAATGTGATATGAGATATTAAAACCTTCCTCAAAGGTATTAAAAGTAAATTAGATCATGCAGAAAATCGAATCTCAAATGTACAAGACAAAAACTCTGACCTAGAAAATATTATCAAGAAGACAGAGAAAACAATCTAGAAAAATGAGGATAATATATGAGGAATACTGGATATCATCAAGTGCCCCAACATTTGGATAGTTTGTATCCCAGTAGAGGAAGAAAATAATAAGGGCATTGATAATTTATTTTATGAAATCCTGGAAGAAAACTTTCCAAACTTAGAAAGGCATTCAAATATCCCGACCCAAGAAATACATAGGAGCCCAGTTAGAATCAATTCAAGAAGATCCTTTACAAAACACATCATAGCCACATTGGTAAAAAACAACAGACAAAGACAAGATACTAAAATTGGCAAGAGGGAAATGTCAAATTACTTTCAAAGGTCACCCTATCAGGCTAACATCGGACCTCTCATGGGATATAATGTGGGCAAGGAAAAGAATGGGGAAATATAGTCAAAGTGTTGAATGAAAAACAATTTAAACCAAGAATACTATACCCAGAAAGATTATCTTTCATATGGAAAAAAAAAGATAAAACATTCTCAGATAAACAAAACCCGAAAGAATGAATTTAAGGACTCCCGACCAGTTCTAAAGGGAGTGCTATACCAGGAAAACTAAAAAGTCAGACAGATTGTTATAAGAGAACAAAAACAACCAAGAAAATGTCTCACTTAATGATAGGAACCAGAAATATCGACAATAACATTGAATGTTAATGGACTAAATTCTCCAATTAAGAGATACAGACTGGCCAAATGGGGAAAACAAACAAAACAAAACAAAACAAAAAGAAAAAACAGAAACCCTCTATCTGTTGCCTACAAGAAACAGACCTTAGGATAAAGACATACATAGACTAAAAGTGAAGAGCTGGAAAAAGATATTCCATGCAAATGGAAGTCAAAAAAGCGCTGGAGTTGTGATATTGATTTCAGACAAAATAGGCTTCAAGACAAAGACTGTAAGAAGAGACAAAGAAGGGCATTATATAATAGTAAATGTGTTAATAAAGCAAGAAGACATAATGCTTATAATATCTCAACTCAGGAGCACCTAAATATGTGAAGGAAAGATTGCTGGAGCTAAAAGGAGAGATAGGGAGAAATACTATAATTGTTGGGGATCTCAACACCCCATTATCTCCTTTAGACAGATCTTCTAGACAAAAAATAAATAGAGAGATACAGGACCTAAATGATACTATAAATTGAATGGCCTTGACAGACTTCTAAAGAACTTTTCACTCTAAGACCACAACATATACATTTTTCTCATCCAACCATGGAATCTTTTCAAAGATTGACCATATGATAGGATATAAATCAAGCCTTTACAAATTCAAAGGCAGTAAAAACTATGTCCAGCAACTTCTCTGACTATGATGGAATTAAACTCAATATTAATTTCAAGAAACACCCTCAAATATATACAAACATATGGAAACTGAACAACCTACTTCTGAATAACTTCTTAACTACTGAAGAAATTAAGTCTGAAATCAAAAAATTTATGGAAACAAATGATAATTAGTACATGAGTTTCCATAAGCTATGGGACACAACAAAAGCAGTCATAAGAGGGAAATTCATAGCAATTAGTGCACATTAAAAAAAAGATGGAAAGGTGGAAAATAGATAACCTAACATCATGCCTCAGGAAATTTGAAAAACAACAGCAACAAAACCCAAAAATATCAGGCAAAAAGAAATGATGAAGATTAGAGTAGAAATAAATAAAACAAAAAATAAATGGACCATACAGAAAATAAATGAAAGAAAAAGCTGGTTCTTTGAAAGGAATAACAAGATCGACACACCATTGGCTAGAGTGATAAAGAAGAAGAAAGAAAAAAAATAGATAAATCAAATACATGATGAAACAGGCAACATTACAATGGACATAATATTGAATCAGGAGGACATAGAAAACCTGAATAGACCCATAACAAGCCAGGAGATTGAATCAGTAATAAATAACCTCCTGACAAAGAATAGCCCAGGTCCAGATGGCTTCACTTCTGAATTCTACAAAATCTTTAAGAAAGAGTTAACCTCTATGCTACTCAAATTAATTCTAAAGATTTAAAAGGAAGGAAACCTTCCAAATTTATTCTATGAAGCCTCCATCATCCTCATTTCCAAAACAGATAAGGACATGACAAAAATGAAAACTAAGGACCAATATCGCTGATGAATATAGATGCAAAAATTTTTAACAAGATACTTACAAGTTGTATGCAAAAACATGTAACAAAGATTCAATATTGGTAGATTATATGCATCCAGGAATTTGTTATCTCATCCATGTTCTCTTGTTTGTTGGCATATAGTCACTCATAATATCCTCTAATGGTATTTTGTATTTTTATTATGTCCATTGGAAGGGCATCCATGTTCCTGGATTGGAAGAGTTAATATAATAAAAATGACAACTCTACCCACATTAATCTACATATTTAATGCAATTCCGATCAAAATACCAGAGATATTCTTCACAGACCTAGAAACAATAATTATAGAATTCGTAATTATAAAAGATCTCGTATTGCAGTCCTGTACAAGAAGAGTGGAGTGGGTGGCATATCACTCCCTGGCCCCAAGATATACTATAAAGCTTTGATATTCAAAACAGCATGGTATTGGCACAAAAACAGACAGGTGGACCAGTGGAATAGAATAGAGATCCCAGAAATAAACCCCCAAGCTTACAGCCAAATGATTTTTGACAAAGAATACCAAGCAATCCACTGGAAAAAGGAAAACCGCTTTAGTAAATGGTGCTTGAAAAACTGGGCATCCACTTGTAGAAAGATGAAACTGAACCCTCATCTTTCACTTAACAAAAACTCAAGTCAAAATGGATCAGAGATCTGAACCTAAGACCTCAAACTATAAAAATACTACTGGTGGCGCAGCCGCGCGCCGGGAACGGCCTGGCCGGCGGCCCCCCCCCCCGGGGGGGGGGCCCCCCGGGG
>NW_006159888.1:4273966-4286768 GCF_000334495.1 Tupaia belangeri chinensis
AAAAAAAAAAGAGAAGAGGATAGAGAAAGATAGCAAGTGAACAATAGAGGGGATGTTAGTGAGAAACAGATATGGTTTATTATCTGTTGAAGATGACGTGTATAGTATTCTCAACTGGACTGGTCTGGGAAGTATTTCATGATGGGTGAAGTCTTTTAACAAGCAAAATGAGAAATAGTGATTGACTGTTTTAAAAAATTATAATAATAATAATTATTGGGAAATGCATGGAAAAGACTTTGAATGATAAAGCGGGGAGATCGATGCCTCTGTATTGACTGACATGCATGGCATTCCCTTTTGAAAAAGCAATGGAAGTCAATGTAAAGTTATATGTAATCCAATGTAATATAAAGAAGATTATGATAATAATAAAAAAAAAAGAAAAAAAAATACTACTGGTGAAAAATACTGGGAAAACTCTGGGAGACATTGTGGTAGGCAAAACTCCCTAAATAATACTCTCAATGATAATAATAAAAAAAAAAGAAAAAAAAATACTACTGGTGAAAAATACTGGGAAAACTCTGGGAGACATTGTGGTAGGCAAAACTCCCTAAATAATACTCTCAAAGCACAGGCAATAATCCCTAAAATAGACAGCTGGGACTATATCAGACTAAGAAGATTCTGCACAGCAAAGAACACAAAGTAACAAGTGTGAATGGACAACCCACAGAATGGGTGAATATTTTTGTGAAATACACCTCAGACAAGGGAATGATAACCAGAATACACAGGGAACTCAAGAACTTACTCAGAAAAAAAATGATTAACCCAATTAAAAGATGAGAGAATGAGCTGAACAAAAATTTTTCTAAGGAAGCTATATGAATAGCCAAAAAGCATATGACTAAATGATCAACACCCTTCATCTTAAGGGAGATGCAAATTAAAACCACAGTGAGATTCCACCTAAACCCTGTCAGAATGGTGAAGATGAAAAATATAAAAAGTGGTAAGTGTTGGCAGGGATGTGATGAAAGGGGAACTCTTCTACACTATTGGTGGGAATGCAAACTGGTTCACCACTGTGGAAAACAATATGGAGGTTCCTCAAAGATCTACAAGTAGAACTACTGTTTGATCCAGCAATCCGACTTCTGAGTATCTACCCCAAGGACAGGAGAATGCTCAATTGGAAAAGTGCTTGCACATCAGTGTTTATTCCAGCAATATTCACAGTAGCTAAGACATGGAACCAACCCAAGTGTCCACAAACTGATGAATGGATTGAAAAAGTGTGGCACATATACTCTATGGAATACTATTCAGCCATTAAGAACAACAAAACCCTGGCTTTTGACAGAAAGTGTTCAGATATGGAGGATCTTTTGCTGAGTGAAGCAAGCCAGGGTATGAAAGAAAGATATTTATTGTATGATCCACTTAATATATACTGACTATCTGCTCTTTATGGTAGACATCGAAATACTGAATGGCATAAAAGCAGTGAAAATAGTTAGGGATGCTGACAGCAGTGTGGAATGGGTGGAAGAAGAGAAGCATATAGAGGAGGATAACAAGAGAATAAATAGAGAGGCATGACATTTGTGGGACACAGAAATGGTTTATTACCTGTTGATGATAACATGTGTAGTATTCTCAACTGGACTGGTCTGAGAAGTACTTCATGTTGAGTAAATTTTTTTTTTACAAGCAAAATGGTATATAGTGAATGAATGTTTAAAAAATTAATGAGAATAATAATAATATGGAAAAAATGATCAAAAGCTATTCGATGTTGATGATGTCAATAGTAATGTCTTTGTCTTGACTGATATGCATGGTATTCCTCTGGAAAAAGAAATATAATACACTGTAAAGATACATGTGATTCAATGTAATATAAACAACATTATGATAATATAAATATATTTTTTAAATGGACAAAGCTAAGAAAATAAATTTTCACCCATCTTTTTCTCCATTCTCTTTTTATGAAATATATTAAATTGATTCTTGGGGTACTCTGAAAAAAAAAAAAAGACTTAGAAATAAAACATGACACTATAGAGCTACAAGAGAAGACCTAGGAGAAACACTTTTGGACAGTAGAATGGACAAAGATTTCATGAATAAAATCTCAAAATCACAGGCATCAGACATTAAAAGTAGACAAAAGGGACTCTATCAAATTAAAAATACTTCTACACAGCAAAGTAATTAATAGAGTAAAGAGATAATTCACAGAATGGGAAACAAAAAACAGCCCTAGTAAAAACTGAGCAAGTGACATGACTAAACAATTCTCAAAAGAAAACACACAAAAGTCCAACAAACATAATAAAACATACTCAACATTACTAATAATTAAGGAATGCTAATTAAAATAACAATGAGATATCATTTTATCATAGTTAGAATGGCTAGTATCAGAAGGATTTAAAAAATTACAAATGCTAGAAAGGATCTAGATAAGGTGCACTATTTTACATTGTTGCTGGGAATGTAAACTAGTACATCTAGTGTGGAGGTTTCTTAGTAAACCAAAAGTAGAACTTCTGTATGGGCCAGCTATCCCACTACTAAGTATATAACTAATGAAAAGAAAATCAATATGTTGTAAAAATATCCAAATCCTAATATTTACTGCAGTGCTATTCATGATATCTAAGCTATGAAATCAACTCAAGTGTCTATCAACAGACAAATGGTTAAAGAAAATATGGTATACACACACAACGAAACACTATTCAGCCATTAAAAAATAAAAATTTTTTCAGTTGATATTAAATGGGTGAAACTGGAGGACATTATTTTAAATGAAATAAGCCAAGCACAGAGAACATACCAAGTTTTCTATCATGTGTGGAAACTGGAAACAAAAAATGCCTCATAGAGGTAGAAAGATAAAGAATGACTGTTAGAGGCTGAGGAGGAGACTGGGAATATAAGATGTTGATTAACAAAAATAAAATTGCAAATATATAGGAGGAATGATTTGTAATGTAATTAATGTTTTGGGGAAAATATAAATGACAACAACTCCCTGTTTATCTAGGAGAGTGAAAGTTCCCAAAACAAGTAAAGACAAATGGTTGAGATGATGAGTGTTAATTATACTGATTTAATCATTATGCATCCTATTCTTGTTCTGAAAAATCACCTGTACTGCAAAATATGCATAATTATTATATGCTAATTATATATATTTTTTTCTTTTCAAGAGAGATTTTTAATATAGGGCACATGTGCTCACTGGAGCAACAGAAAGAGACAGAGAGACAGAAAGCTAGAAATCTTTCCCCAGGGGATAGGCCATGTCACAATACATTCTCCTCTTGGAGTTTTGGGCACACATGCACATGCACCTGGCATGAGTTTTTAGTCGTCAGGTCCAGGTCTTGAATCACGGTCAACTATTTGGGAGTCCTGTGATGTAGCTGCTACACCATCTGCTGATTCCTTATATATTATTTATTTATTTATTTATTTATTTATTTATTTTTATTATCTTCATAATCTTTATATTACATTGGATTACATATAACTTTACAGTGCATTACATTGCTTTCTCAAAAGGGAATGCCATGCATGTCAGTCAATACAGAGACATTAATCTCCCGACTTCATCATTCAATATATATTCAATGTTTATTTTTTCAAAAGAAATTGACTGTTGTGCTAAGATTTTCAAGCCCTTTGGTACAAAATCTCAATCTTCTTGAGTACCAGGCTTCAGATAGAACTATTGATTTTAATTTCAATGTATTGTTCTCTCTGGGCATTAGCAAAATCTTCTTAATGTGTAATATCTGAATCATACCACAGGTATACTTAGACAAATGCATTATGTTTTCCATCATGAAACAAGAAGATAAAAAATATAAACTCAAACCAATGCATTTAAAATTTGATACAATCAGAAAAACTTATTGGAGAAAAGTTGAGGGTACATTCTATTATGGAGAGTTGATTTTATAATCTGAATTACATTTTTCAAGGGTATGTTAAAGGGAATTGTGTGCTCAAGAAAGCCCTTGTTCTTGCATTGTTTAGAATGTGAAACATTGAGAATAACATTCTTGTATCTTAGAGGCTGATAAATAACTTAATTTGGTCTTGATACTTCTTAGATAGATTGCTTTTTATCTTATCTCATTGACAGAGAAGCTGCAGGTTGTAAGGGGCAAACTTGAAGAGAAAATTAAAGGACTAGGTAATTATGTAATCAATGCCTCATTTTAGTTCATTAGGCAAGAAACAGCTTGCATAGAGCAAGTTATTCAAGGTGTGTGCCTTGATCACCACAACCTTCTGAGGGAAATAATCACCCCTGCTAACCATGCTCTAATGGAGAAACCCTTGCCCACCACTATTATACTTTGCCCCTGGAGCTACAGATAACTGATTAAAAATCAGCCCCAGAAATCTGTGTAAATTGATCAATGGCCTGTGAATTGTGTTTTTGGGGAGTTTATCCCATTTAAGGACAAAAGTAATGAACTTATTTCTCTGAGAAATTTGAACCAAAGATGTTAGGCTTATTAACTGATTCGAGAAAAATTAAAAGCTAAAGGACACATGTACAGAAGTCAGCAAGTATGGACCATGAGTAAAGTGGAGTCAGGTGAAGTCAAGAAGGTGTGAGAGTCTCCAGAGACGGCATCATTAATCCTTTCCTCCTTGTATGTGAATGCTTCTCTTACCCATAAGAAGTAGAATCTATTTCCCACTTTCTATTGTAGCTAAGTTTGGTTCATGATCTACTTTGATGAATAGAATGGAAAAAAGCCACGAAGCTTCTGCTTTTGCTCCTGAAACAATTTGCCAAGTAAAACATCTAACTACTCAGAGACCACCATGATGTGAGGAAGAACATCTAGTGAGCTAGAAGAGGCTATATATAGGTTTATGTGATACCAGACATACATGAAAAAACTTCTTAGACATACCAACCTAACTTAGCAAAACATGGCCAAGTCAATGTTATATGGAGAAGAAGAACCATCCATCAAAGCCCTGTCAACTCCAAAAATTGTGAAAAATTATAAATGTCTTTTGTTTCATGTCACTGGAATTGGTGGGTTGTTACAAAGCAATATATAACTGTGGGTAATGAGTAAGAAGACTTGATTAAGCAGAAACCAAAAATACGAAAATGAAGTGTCCTAAGGAGACTGTTATTCATTGGTAGGAGACAGGAACAATCAAAGCTGAGACATACAATCTAAGGCACATTAAATGAATGAGCCCTTACAAGGACACATTGTTACTGGATAACGGAGTTGGTAGGAGGTGTAAACACCTTTAGACTTGATCTGTGGGTTACTTAAAAGGTTTCTGTTTAAAATAATCAACACTATCTGCCCCTTTCTTACTCCAATACCCATCTAAATATGTGGCTAAACATCTTTATTTTATAATGTTTTAACAAATATAAAATTAAGAGTCCCAGCACTGCTTAAACATAATGTAGGAGGAAAGAACACTGATTACAGATTAGGTGGTTCAGACAGTCTAGTAGAATCTGGAAATTCATTTTTTTTGCTCTAATGTATTTTATTTATTTATTTATTATTCCAGCCCCATAAGTGTACTTTTAGAATTCTTCTGTTCTTTTCTGGCTATTGGCCAGGGGTATTGGTTTGGTTTCTTATCATGTAGAATTCTGTATAAGTGTTGGAATGTTCTGACATGGTCTTTGGCTTCCTCCAGAGATAAAAATGAGAAAGAGAGAGAGAAGTGTATGATGGAAGAAGTAATATTTTATTACTTAATCTTGGAAGTGATACACTGTCATTTCTAACATTTGTAAGTAGGGACTACACAAAGGTATAAGTATCAAAAAGTGGAAATCATTGGGAGACATTTTGGATGTTGGCAAAAACAAATGGTCATTTAATCTAATCTAAATCTTAAGATCATTGATCTTAAAATTATTACTAATCTTTTCAGCTTCATTAAGTTATACTTTCTAAATAAAATTGTACATATTCAAAGCATATGACATTTGATTTGGTATACATATACATTTTGGAATGATACCATAACCAAAGTAATGAACATATCCAGCACCTTTCAGAGTTATTTTTTATTTTTAAAGATGGGCACAATTAAGAGACACAAAGATGAAAAATTGTCTGTTGATGATAATTTGTATGTTTTCTTTTTTCCTTTTTTTAGAGAGATTTTTGCTATAGGGTGTGTGCACTTACTGAAGAGACAAAGAAAGAGAGAGAGAGAACCCCAGGGGGGGGATGGCCATGTCACAATCCCTTCTCATCCATTCCGCTCTCAGGATCTTGGGCATGCTCACACATGCACCAAGCGTGAGTTTTTATTAATTTTTTTAAAGAGAGATTTTTGCTATAGGGCACATGTACTCACCAGGGAGACACAGAGACAGAAATCAAGAAACCACGCCCTGGGGGGATGGCCACCCGGTGTGAGTTTTAACCTACTGGATCCGGGATTCAAACCATGGTTTACTACATGGGATTCCAGCAATGTAACCATTATATCATCTCCTAGCCCCTAATAATATCTTTAGCTGGATTAATATACAGTGTAATCATGCTTGGAAAATTCATTTTATAAGCTGTAATGATATATTGTTATTGAATGTATAAATAAACTATGAAAAAATGAGAATGTTTAGAATCTACACTTTTAGCAAATTTCAAGTATATAATAAAGTATCGTTCAGTTATTGGCATCATGGCTTACATTAGAAACTCACTACTCATTCATCTTATAACTGAAAATTTGTATTTTCTGACCAATTTCTGTTGAAGTAGATGATGATCTTGCTTCTGATAATTTTTTTCATATATTTTCATGTCTTTCTGATATCACTGTTGTCTCTCATAGTCAATAGTAGATGTTGACACCTATTCAGGGTTCATTTCAACATTATTGAATAACAAAAAAAAATTCAATGCTTAATTTTTGCTATAGGGCGCGTGCGCTCGCCAGACAGAGAGAGACAGAGAGACAGAAAGCGAGAAATCACCCCCCAGAGGGGATGGTCACGCCGCAATCCCTTCTCCTCCATTCTCCTCTTGGGATCTTGGGCACGCACGCACACGCGCCCGGCGTGAGTTTTAAGCCACCGGTCCGGGACGCGAACCGTGGTCGACTACGTGGGAATCCAGCGACATAGCCATTACGCTAACTGCTGGCTCCCAATGCTTAATTTTTCATCAAATTCACTTTCATTCTTTTTGTCTCACTATTACTGAAAATAGGTGTCACAAGATAAAACAAAAATAGGTTCCCAAACATTGAACAAATAGTTATAGATATGTACCATGTAGGAAATGATTAAACCTCTGCAGCAAGACAGTTCAGACAGAAATCTCTGTACATCTTTAGAGCAGGATTGCTCAGCTTTTAATTTCCTTTCTTGCCCATCATGATTCATCTATGCTTAAGTAGCAATTCCCCCATTTCTTACTGATGCCAGCCAGTGTAGGACCAGTGGCTTTGTGCATCTTTCTGGCTATGACAGGGGCCATGAAAGGCACTAAGTAACCAGCAGAGACAAAAATAATGAATAATTCCTCCTCTAACACCTTGAGAACTGAAGAAATTAGATGGTCCCAACCTTCCTGTCTAAGACAGTTCCCTCATATTCTCCTTGAAAGTGAGTTGTTAGTGACTCTGTCTCTGGGAGGGATGCAGGAAAGAAGCATCATGACTGAACATCTTTCCAGTTTAAATAAGTAAAAACTTTTTTTTTTTTTTTTTTTTCCAGTTTAAATAATCAAACCTTTTTTTTTTTTTTTTTTTTTTTTGGCGTGGGCCTCCTGTATGACCGTAGGAGACCATGGGAAAAGCTCAAAGTGTCCAAAAGGACATATTAAAAAACAATCCTGGCTTATTTTAGTGTCACTTTAACAATAATAATTGA
Organism: Tupaia belangeri chinensis; assembly: GCF_000334495.1. Lineage (NCBI taxonomy): Eukaryota > Metazoa > Chordata > Mammalia > Scandentia > Tupaiidae > Tupaia > Tupaia belangeri. The sequence continues at coordinate 4,281,825 of NW_006159888.1, forward strand.
TTGTTATCCTACTTACATTAATTTCAGAGACGCAAAACTAACCTATGGTGTTAGAACTCATCATACAGATTTCCTTTGGGAGGCATGGACTGGAATACTTCATGGGAATCTGTTAAAGGTGCTAGAAATGTTTTGTTCTTTCTTTTTTTTTTTTTTGAGAGGTTTTTGCTATAGGGTGCGTGCACTCGCCAGAGAGACAGAGAGAGAGAAAGAGAGAAATCACTCCCCAGAGGGGATGGCCACGCCACAATCCTTTCTCCTCCATTCTCCTCTCAGGATCTTGGGCACGCATGCACACGCGCCCAGTGTGAGTTTTAAGCCACTGGGTCCGGGACTCAAAACGCGGTCGACTATGTGAGAGTCCAGCGACATAGCCAGTACGCTAACTGCTCGTCCCAAAGGTGCTAGAAATGTTTCTGTGTGCTTTGATTTGGACATTAGTCACTCATTTGCATACTTATCCAAATACACCTTAAACTTGTATATGAGTTTTACCTTACTTTAAAAATATATCTAAAGAAGTAAAACTAAAAATGGCTAAATATGAAAAGTGAAGGGGACAACCGTGGATGCCAGGGACAATGTGGGAGGAGGATGGGACATGGCAAAGGGTGGGGGATGGGGAATCAAGGATGGCAAAACAAAAGGCAAGGTATGCAGGACATAAGAATTGTAAAATTATTTGCTGAGAACATGTATGTTGATATGCTTGATTGAGCCAGTGCACAGAGTATTTTGGATGGAAAATTCATTTGTGTGTTGTGATGGTGTATAGTGAATTAATGTAGAGAATGAATTTTAAAAAAGAATTATAGATTAGCGAATGAGGAAATAGAAATTGAACTAAAACCCAGTTCTTTGAAAAAATAAAAAAAAGTGAAGGGGAAATGCTGAACTAGGTGGAGCACCAGAGCAACAGGCATAAATCTAGACTGTTTCAAGCAAAGACAAGTCCAGGATTCGTACTCCTCTCTCCTATAACCCAAGAATAGTGGAGCTCAAAAACTTTTTCAATATATATTTTTTTCTATAAAATCTATTTCCTTCTAGCTGTGGTGGTGAAGCAGTAACAAACTTTTTGTGTACCATGTTCACTCCCCAAGATCTACCTGAGCACCCTGAGCATAGAGGGCATGCCTGTGATCCTGGCTGGCAGGGGCTGGGTTGGGGGTATGATATAGGTGTGATGACCCTGTTGGGGTGCCCATCTCTCTCTTACACACACTCTATCTGTCTCCCTCTCTTATGGAAGAAGTAAATAAACTTAAAATAAATACATTTCAATTCTTTAGTATTTTTTTCCCAATAAGAAAATAATTTCTGTTATCTTACACTAAAAGAAAAAGAAAAGTCATTATAATCAACACAGGAAATAAAATTCTATGGATACAGAGTGATCCTGGCTGGCAGGGGCTGGGTTGGGGGTATGATATAGGTGTGATGACCCTGTTGGGGTGCCCATCTCTCTCTTACACACACTCTATCTGTCTCCCTCTCTTATGGAAGAAGTAAATAAACTTAAAATAAATACATTTCAATTCTTTAGTGTTTTTTTTCCCAATAAGAAAATAATTTCTGTTATCTTACACTAAAAGAAAAAGAAAAGTCATTATAATCAACACAGGAAATAAAATTTTATGGATACAGATACATTTCGTGTTATGAAACCCAGAAATACCAAAAAAAAAAAAATCACAAAACAAGAATATCAGGAGAAAGTAGGATTTCTATAACATCACATCGTCATAGGAATCCCTAGCCATGATCTTTAGTCTCTAAAAAAGTATCAAATATTTAATATTAAAATTATTATAGAACTTCTATTATATTTAATGTTTAAAATAAGATGCTTTTACATGCCAAAATCTGGACACCACTTGATATTTTCAAAGTTCTAAAGACTTATGCATTCTAATTCTATATTTTTTGGGGAAAAAGACTTTAACCTTATACTGTGGTCATAATCATGCCTCTCAAAGATAGGGCACAGGGACGGATACAAGGAATAGTGACTAGCAAACATGAACTAGTGTTTCACTTACACTGATATTTCGAGAGACACTGTGTACTAATAAAAAGTAAGATTCATATATGTTGAAATGTCACCATTAAAAATCATTACTAGCTGATTTTCGAATCTATACAAGAAAGTGATGACTTAGATAGGAATTAGTCCCACCTGGGAATTGACAAAATTATTTATACATTCTCTCATTGACCCTAAAACTAATGGTGTGTAAAAAACCGGATCGCCCTTTGATTTTCATAAGTTTGAGAAATCTCAGGCTAAAGGCTGAGCCTGGAAGGAAGAAGTAGCTTCACATCCAAATGATATCTGTTCTTGTCAATTGCATCATGTAGGACCTTATTACTATTACCTGTATTAATGATGTAAATTAAAAAATCTTAAATGAAACAAAAATGTTATTAGATACGACAGCAAAAATACAGGTAGGCTTTTTTGCGAATTTATATTTATTCTCACATTTGGCTGTTAAATTTAAGGTCATAAACTGTATTTTAGCTTTAAAATAGAAATCTAATTTCTTGAGTGATTAGAAGGTTATCAAGGAGCAAATCTTACCTGCACTGGTTAAACTTATCTTTGGTTCATTATTTTATTGATCCCCCTGTCAGCTTAATAACTGACTGACTCCATTACTCGTAGTGAAGAGAATTCTAGACCGTGAATGATGTCTTCAAATCCACAGGATTCAAAGTTGCTTGCTTCTCAAGACAACTAATAATACTACTCCCCAACATACAAGAAGCAAGGTAAAGAGTTAATAACCCTGGACAAATTTGTCCAATTAGTGGTACAATAAGGAAATGAGAGGGATATTTTAGGATGAGGCCACATTCCAGAGTCCAGAAGCTGAGGTTTAAATTCTGTATTCAACTGAGCTGCCTACTCTCCTAGCCACCTGTGAATGTGGAACATTAACTATTTGCAAGGTTACTAGATTAAATGAAGAAAATGTATGCAAAGTGCCTAGAACACTCTAGAAATGATACCTACTAGAGCAGGTGGGATAGAATATTAACTACAGGGGGTACAAAATTAAAGTACTTCAGGTAATAGAGAGTGGAAATGTTCAAGGGTGAAGGGAAGATCAGCTCCTTCCCAGGTCTTTCTCATGCTCCCCTGAAATGATTGAATAATCTTTGTTTCCAAAATGTCATGTTTGTGTAGCTCTCTGATTGCAAGCATTGCATAATTACAAAATGGCTATGTTAATAGAAGATTTAAATCATTTTTTAAAAAGTAGAGTTTTCACATTTTGCATCTAAATTCATTGATTATGCATAAAGAGGTCAGGAAAGCCTTGTGGCTTTGTTAAATTGATCAGCATCTAATAACTTAATTATCTACAGAAACAGATGTTACTTCAACTGAAAACAAATTATCTTATACACAGGGAAGAAAATTAAAGCATTGAACACTGTGGAAATCTTTCAAATGACCATATTGAAGCTAAAGGGAGAAGGAAACAATAAAACATCAGGGTCTTGTCTTTCAGATTAATTTTATGTAATGTTTTTCCAAATGAATTTTATTTCAAATAATTTTTATATCTCATTTGACTCCAGTTTAAGAGGTTGTTCTTGCACATGCATGCATGTGCACACACACACTCTCTCTCTCTCGGTCTCTCTCTCGGTCTCTCTCTCTCTCTCTATTTTTCTCTCTCTCTCTCTCTCTCACACACACACACACACATACACATACACACACAAACATCAGGACCTGCTGCTGTTGGAATCCAGGAGACATAAGGCTTTTCCTTCTTTCAGATTCTTGACTGAATTGTGATCTTGTTTTGTCTATGAAGTGAAGTGGCGCTGCCCAGTTCTGTTTATATCTTTGAAAATAAAACCACATTTATTGCCCGTGAATAATCACTAACACAAGACAACCCCAGTGCTTTTTTTTTTCTGTCATTCTCTGACATTTTTCTTTATTCATGATAGAGTGCATGTGAGCACATGTGAGAGAGTGAAAATGAGAGAGGGTCAGGACATGCTGTGTTTGCCCTTCCTTCAGTCCTCCAGCCCACTGGATCTTGTGTGAATGCACAAGTGCCCAGTGTGTTTCAGGTGGACCAGGAGAGAGTCTAACCATGGTCTTGTAGGATCTGGCTTCCCTTGAGTAGTGCATTACTGCTGGACTACAGAGCCAGAGTGTTACCTGCCTTTTAATTAGAGCACTTGCTTCCAGATTGGCTATTACATTGCTTTCTGTCTTAGCATCTGATTCATTGTTAATCTTTTTTTAAGCTTATTAAATCTACTCCATAAGTGAGAGAGACAGAGAGAGTGTGAGAGCACTGCTGACAGTCTCATGATCTACTTTCAGCTTCAACTGGCCCAGACCATGGGCACATTTGTGCCTAGTCTACTCAGGGCAGTATCCAGACTGGAACCCAGAGCCTTCCTGAATGGATCCACCTCATAGAGTGTCTTGTCCCACCATTCCACCATCATCCAGCTCCTTGTTAATCTTTATCCTCTAAGAAGAGGATCAGGTCACACTCTCCCACCCTGCTCACTTTCCTCAGGAGAACTTTGGCTGTTCTTTGACCTAAATTGGGCCCACCCCATGGAATTGATGCCCCAATTTGCCATGGATAAGCACCTCTTTATTATGACCTAGATCCAAAGCTCTTTACCTTGATAATGCTAACCTCCACTTCTATTTTGGGTGAATGTCTGTGATGTTTAGCTTAGACTAATAAGGTTGAACTGATCTTCTTTTATGACTCAAAGAATATAGTCATAAAAATCACAGGAAATTAAAATGGAAAATGAGCCTAGAAATAATTTATTTCTATATCCCTGGTTATGGATGAAGAATTAGGCTAAACTATGGCAAGTGATGTGTCGCATTCATAGAGAGAAGGGAGATGTGAGAATTAGAATCTGGAAATGTTTCATCTGAGGAAG
>NW_006159888.1:4286799-4287955 GCF_000334495.1 Tupaia belangeri chinensis
ATCTTGGTTTGAGAGGACTACTGCAAGGCCAGGAATTGAGGAGCAGGCAGTGCAAGAAGAACCAGCTACACCAGAACACATAATTCAAGGTTATTGATGAAGGTAAAGAGAGACAGAAGGGTACCAAATGGCACATCTGGGGAGGAGAGCAGCATGGGGCACCAAGTAGTGGTTGGTATAAGAGGAAGCAGACATGTGTCTGTCTTTCTCCTCATTAATATTTACAGTAGCTGTTACTTAGTGAGAAGATATAAGCATTGCCTCAAGACACTAATTTGTATAAATTCATTTATCCTTCCAACAACCCTGTGGGCAGGTATTTTTCTTAGTTTAGTTTTACAAATGAGAAATCTGAGGCATAGAGTGGGAGTTAGTTGCCCAAGCCTTATGGTGGGCTTCTTGTCAAGACAGAGCTCATTCCTAGACAAACTGGTCCCAGAGTCTCAGACTTAAATCAAACCACTGGGCTGCCTCTCTGTATTCCATTGACAGAGCTGGTGTCTGGACTTAGCAAATATTTAGGGTCAATTGTTGCACCTCACAGCAGAGTAGGGCCAGGATTTAGTGTTTAGGAGGCTACAAATTGTACTCACTACTCAAAGTCCAGTTCAAATTCCTCTGCACACTCCTCCACTCCCTCCCTCACACCATGCTGTAAATATGGGGTAGACAGTCAGCTGGAAGTCAACTGACAGAGCAGGGCAGACAGGTGACTCTGCAGCCTGCAAGTTATATGAGTTGATTATCATCCTACTACCTGGTAGATGGGGATTGCAAAGAAGTCAGTGCCACATAAGAGGCCTTTTATTTTTTTCTAGTTTTTGTTTTGTTTTCTTCTGTCTAGCTCCTGGAGCCTGTGTCATAACAGAGCAGCACTTGAGTCTCTTTCTTTTATGTTGCTAATGGGTGTGTTAGAATGATTTTTCTGCAGTTTGTATATAGTCCCAGGAGGCTGATAGAACCCTGATCTCTTATCACTTGGGGCTCAGTAGAGAGGAGAGACCTCATCTTTCTAGAGGCTTGGAGATTAATACTACGCTTTGGGGCTGTTGCTATAATTCTCTGCACACTATAGAAAAATACTATGAGGGAAACCCCAAAGATTAAAGACAAATAAGTCAGTGCACTTTCAAGAGGAAAATATGATTTCTTTTTT
>NW_006159888.1:4287965-4290118 GCF_000334495.1 Tupaia belangeri chinensis
ACTAGTCAGAAAGAGGAAGAAAAAGAGAGAAAGGGAAAGTGAAAACTCACCCTCCAGGGTGGATGACCATGCCACAATCCCTTCTCAAGATTCCTCTTGTGATTTTTTTTTTTTTTTTGAGTATGCACACACATGCACCTGGTGTGATTTTCCAAGTTACAGGGTCTGGGATTCCAACCACTTGGTCAGCTATGTGAGATCTAGTGCCTTAACCTTCATGTAATTTGTTCTCCCTAAAATACCACTTCTTAAATGTTAGTGACTTTACTTAGAGGAGGCCATTCATAAACCTTCTGATCATTTTGAGGAAGGAGTCTTGTTAGGAATGCTTTATGGCAAGTTTAAACCTTACAAGGTCAAAAACACTAGACTAAACATGAGTGGTCTCATAACCAGGCTGGTTCTGGAGCTCACCTGGAAAGATAAGTTGATCTTCATTATTTTGCCATGAGGCAGACAGAAGTCATCCAATAGCTGTCACATCGCTTGTGCTAACAATTTTAAATCTATTTCTATCCATCACTACACAGGATAAAGAATCCTCACCATATTTCTATGAAGTGGATATTATGGCTTCATTGCTCATTCAGTAGCAAAGATGAGCATAATAAGCTTCAGAGAGAATAATCTGTTCAGTATCACACAGTAGGTAATCGCCTGACCCTGGAGTGAAACTGTTTTTCTTGATTCCCCTTTGGCTCCCAATTTGCCCTCTCCATCCCACTGCATTGATGTTCTTCCTGCCTTTGGCTCTATGACCCACTTCTGAGTGTGTGCTAATCCTCAGAAAGGAAGGTTCAGAACTCCCCCTCTGGGTGTGGCTCCCAGAGTGCTCTAAATCGCAACGCCTTGGTGCCGAGCTTGCATAAGGTACAAGAATTATCTGTAGAATGAACTAATTTTATCAACAACCAGGGAGAAGGTCACATCCACACTGCAAACATAAGTGTCTATGGTTACAATGTTGCATCTGAGGAAGCGGAGAGAAAGAGCTTGGGTTGAGAGGACTACTGCAAGGCCAGGAATTGAGGAGCAGGCAGTGCAAGAAGAACCAGCTACACCAGAACACATAATTCAAGGTTATTGATGAAGGTAAAGAGAGACAGAAGGGTACCAAATGGCACATCTGGGGAGGAGAGCAGCATGGGGCACCAAGTAGTGGTTGGTATAAGAGGAAGCAGACATGTGTCTGTCTTTCTCCTCATTAATATTTACAGTAGCTGTTACTTAGTGAGAAGATATAAGCATTGCCTCAAGACACTAATTTGTATAAATTCATTTATCCTTCCAACAACCCTGTGGGCAGGTATTTTTCTTAGTTTAGTTTTACAAATGAGAAATCTGAGGCATAGAGTGGGAGTTAGTTGCCCAAGCCTTATGGTGGGCTTCTTGTCAAGACAGAGCTCATTCCTAGACAAACTGGTCCCAGAGTCTCAGACTTCAATCAAACCACTGGGCTGCCTCTCTGTATTCCATTGACAGAGCTGGTGTCTGGACTTAGCAAATATTTAGGGTCAATTGTTGCACCTCACAGCAGAGTAGGGCCAGGATTTAGTGTTTAGGAGGCTACAAATTGTACTCACTACTCAAAGTCCAGTTCAAATTCCTCTGCACACTCCTCCACTCCCTCCCTCACACCATGCTGTAAATATGGGGTAGACAGTCAGCTGGAAGTCAACTGACAGAGCAGGGCAGACAGGTGACTCTGCAGCCTGCAAGTTATATGAGTTGATTATCATCCTACTACCTGGTAGATGGGGATTGCAAAGAAGTCAGTGCCACATAAGAGGCCTTTTATTTTTTTCTAGTTTTTGTTTTGTTTTCTTTTGTCTAGCTCCTGGAGCCTGTGTCATAACAGAGCAGCACTTGAGTCTCTTTCTTTTATGTTGCTAATGGGTGTGTTAGAATGATTTTTCTGCAGTTTGTATATAGTCCCAGGAGGCTGATAGAACCCTGATCTCTTATCACTTGGGGCTCAGTAGAGAGGAGAGACCTCATCTTTCTAGAGGCTTGGAGATTAATACTACGCTTTGGGGCTGTTGCTATAATTCTCTGCACACTATAGAAAAATACTATGAGGGAAACCCCAAAGATTAAAGACAAATAAGTCAGTGCACTTTCAAGAGGAAAATATGATTTCTTTTTTTTCCCTA
>NW_006159888.1:4290235-4312076 GCF_000334495.1 Tupaia belangeri chinensis
TTTTTTTTTTTTTTTGAGTATGCACACACATGCACCTGGTGTGATTTTCCAAGTTACAGGGTCTGGGATTCCAACCACTTGGTCAGCTATGTGAGATCTAGTGCCTTAACCTTCATGTAATTTGTTCTCCCTAAAATACCACTTCTTAAATGTTAGTGACTTTACTTAGAGGAGGCCATTCATAAACCTTCTGATCATTTTGAGGAAGGAGTCTTGTTAGGAATGCTTTATGGCAAGTTTAAACCTTACAAGGTCAAAAACACTAGACTAAACATGAGTGGTCTCATAACCAGGCTGGTTCTGGAGCTCACCTGGAAAGATAAGTTGATCTTCATTATTTTGCCATGAGGCAGACAGAAGTCATCCAATAGCTGTCACATCGCTTGTGCTAACAATTTTAAATCTATTTCTATCCATCACTACACAGGATAAAGAATCCTCACCATATTTCTATGAAGTGGATATTATGGCTTCATTGCTCATTCAGTAGCAAAGATGAGCATAATAAGCTTCAGAGAGAATAATCTGTTCAGTATCACACAGTAGGTAATCGCCTGACCCTGGAGTGAAACTGTTTTTCTTGATTCCCCTTTGGCTCCCAATTTGCCCTCTCCATCCCACTGCATTGATGTTCTTCCTGCCTTTGGCTCTATGACCCACTTCTGAGTGTGTGCTAATCCTCAGAAAGGAAGGTTCAGAACTCCCCCTCTGGGTGTGGCTCCCAGAGTGCTCTAAATCGCAACGCCTTGGTGCCGAGCTTGCATAAGGTACAAGAATTATCTGTAGAATGAACTAATTTTATCAACAACCAGGGAGAAGGTCACATCCACACTGCAAACATAAGTGTCTATGGTTACACTAGTTTTAATTGTGATGCATATTTTTAACCACTATACTGGGTGAGGTGGTCTTTCTTGCACCTCTTCTGGGAAGGACTTATTTGCATGATTTTTATAGGCAGAAAGGAAACATAGTTTATCTCCTCCTGAGAGTGCGTTGAAGTATTTTTAACTCTAAAGTACTATTTGATGGCAATAGAAAAAAATCTAGAAAAATGAATAACTTGTCATTCTGAAAAGGAATCATTTACTTGTTAATTCACTTGCTCATACATTTAGTCTTTTTACATGATTTTGAATGCTTAACAAAACTAGAACCCTGTGCTTACAATTGAGGTGTTTGAGATGAGTATGTTTTTCACTCATCCCCTTCCCAGAATGAATTTATAGACTAATAGAAGAGCTAAATATAAATATCACAGTACCATGGTTGCACAAAGAAGGAAGCCCTGACTGTCATGGCAAAAACAAACACTAAGGGGCTATTACTATTATCATCATTATTATTATTTATACAGTCAATCACTATATATCATTCAGCATGTAAAGAGAATTTACCCAACATGAAATACACCTCAGACAAGTCCAGCTGAGAATACTATACATGTTATCATAAACAGGCAATAAACCATTTCTATGTCCCACAGATGTCTTGGTTCCCCATTTTTCTCACTAATTTTCAAGGAGATGAAAGTAAAATGAAATGTTTTAGGAGGTAAAGGTATTATTATAGTATTTTTAAGGGAGGGAGTGTGGTACACAGTACAAAGACAAAGGAGATGGTATTGGGGAACCCTAAGTTGCTCCATGCTTACATTGGGGGTGATGTGTGTGAGTGTTTTAGGAAGGGAGAACAAGAAGCCCAGGAGGTTTGCAGCAATATTATCTTAAAAGGTATCATCAGAGGAGAGGCAGAGAGTAATGCAGAAACAGGAGTAACTGAGGGGACCAAGAAAGCTCAGTGTGCTGTCCTTGGGGGAAGAAATAAGGATTCAGCTAGAATTAAGCTCAAGTTCTTCTGAACAGCCAACAAGAAGTGGAGAGTAGACTTTGTAAGAGGAGCATGACCAAGCAAAAAATGGGGGTGTACTCACTAGGGATTGTTCTGGGATCTCAGTGAGAGAGATGAAAATAGGCACCCAAGCTATTCCTCTTCTGATTTCAGCTATTCCCATTCCTTCACTGGAGCTCTCAACCCTATCCATACTATTTTAGTTATCTAATTTAACAGAGACAGATTAGTATGTACTAAGTACTATCACAGGTTTTATTCATTGGAGGCAGAATGATGGGCCAGAGCTTGGAAGGCAGGGTATACATCTGGGACTATGATCAATGGGAGTCAGGGCAAGGAACTTGGATTGGGCAGAGAGAGAAGTTAAACTGTGGTACAGCCTGACAATGCCTTAACAGCTTTGGCATATCCAAGGATGACCAGTGTCCCATATTGGGCTGGAATTCACTGGCAGTCATTAGATGTGGGCCACTCTGCACTGGAAGTGTTCCTATGGAAGACAGCTCTCTACAGCTGAGGAAAATCCAAAAAGAAGTGGGGTCTATGTTCTGGTATCATCCTTAACAGCTGAAATAAGGCCTTTCTTAAAGGCCACCTGTATCACCCCCAAATGCCTACTGTATGGAATACCGAGTTCTCATTTCTTCTTCCTCACAACTCCATGAAACCTTACAGATTAAGAAACTGATATTCAGAGACTGCTTTGTTCAGGTTACACAGGCTACTCCTGATGACCTCTTATCTCAGCTTCTACCATGCATCCCAGTGCTCTATATACAATGCAGTGTGAAAGGGTCAGAGACAGCTAAGGCTTTTCTGAAAATTGAGAGTTTGTTTGGAGACAAGATTTAGAGTACAAGAAAGTACAAAGTGTTTTTAGTCTTAACATCTTGTTTGGTCAAATTTCTAAATAGTCTGGGGTCAGCAGGTGGTGTAGTGGTTAAGGCGCTGGACTCCCACATGGCCTACTGTGGTTTGAATCTCAGACTCACTGGCTTGAAACTCACGCTGAGTGTGTATAATAAGTGCATGCCCAAAATCCCAGAGAGGAGAATGGAGAAGGGATTGTGGTATGGCCCTCCCCTCTGGTGAGTGAGTTCTCACTTTGTCTCTCTGTCTCTCTGGTAAGTGCACACACACTGTAGCGCGTGTGCACACATGAATACACACACACACACACACACACACACACACACACACACCTCTATTTTTTTTTTTTTAAATAGTTTAAGAAGGACTTAACTCAGCAAGAGTTGATTTTGATTAGAAAATTTTCAGTGAGACAAGAGTTAAGTTGGGCTAGGAAGTTAGGCTGGATTTCTATAAACAAGTGCTTCCAAAGGCAGTAATGTAGGCCAGATGCTGGTATGGTGGTTAAGCAGGCTGGACCCCACACAGCCAAGTGCACAGGTGTGATCTGGACCTAATGGCTTGAAAAACATACCAGGTGTATGTGTATATGCCGGAGGTCTTGAGAGAAGAAAAGATAAAAGAAAAAACTGCAGTGTGACTATGCCCTACGGGGGAGTGCTTCCTCACTTTCTCTCTGTCTGTCTTCAGTGAGTGATGTGCCCTTTGGCAAAACTTTAAAAAAAAAAAAGGAATAATGCTATATAATAGAACAGGGATTATGTAGTTATTTATTTGTGCCCAGTATCAAAGCTTTATAATCATTCCAGGGTCAGAAATTCAGAAACCTCAAAGAATCATGCTCAAAGAAAGTTTTAATTCACTGCTTAAAAATAGCAAGAATAGATTCAAAGTACTGCCTATTGCATTTTTCTCTGAATGGTTAGAACCGCAGTGAAATACAGTCTACAATGCCATTTGTTTTTTAGCATATTATTTCTACATCGCTATTTCCCCCTAGCATTTATTTGCACATGCTTTTTGCTAACCTGTATGTTACACTATAGCAGATAGGGTCAAATGTATCATAGATTCACATGTAAGAAAAACAGGAACCCTCCAGAGAGTGTAATGATTTGTTCCAGTAAGATGAAGTGGAAAAGGAAGAGGGAAGAGGTGTTATGGAGTATTAGCTAATGCTGCTCAATAATTCACCAATCAATTAAAATGTCATTATTATTCTCCTTTGGCACTTAACTTCTGTGATATTTAAAGACCACATGGGTCCAATTGGGGAGGACAGCTATTAGCAGATACATGAAAATAGCATTTCCAATCTCTGGAATTGGGTGTCAAGGTAATTTGTGTCCTAGCTCAAGTTACACTCATCAGCATACAAGGGCAGATGTTTAGGAACTCTAGTATATTGAGAGAAACGAGAACGGGGAACATACTGATGAGGGCCTGGATAATCAGAGAGGTAAAGCAGAAACTTTGGACCCTTCTAATTGAGGCCAAAATATTTCATAGTGCTCTGTCTAAGTCAATTTACACATTTATATTAATCAGACTCTGACCAAGAATGAGTGACTCACTTGAGGTCATGAACATTTTAGCTCTAATTACAATTTATTAATTATTAGCACTAGATTTTGTTGCATGCTTAATGTTTGTCAAAAGCTTTACATGTATAATATACACTTTATATGTATATAATATACAATTTACATATATAATATACAATTTACATGTATGATGTCATTTGTTGCAATAACAATAAGGGCAATAGAATATTATTTTCCTCACTTTATAGGCAAGAAAACTGAGACAGTAATGGTAAGTAGCTTGTTTAAAGTCCCATAAGTAATAAGTGATGAAACCCTGGTCTTGTATTCTTAAAACTTCACAATCCCTTAGTTACTTACTTGGAATTGGTCTGTTATTCTCCCCGGCCCCTATGTTCTAAATTTACTAACTAGTTATATCATAAATGACTTTGGTAGTATGGAGAACCTTTGACTGATTCAGCGAAATAGCCTGTCACGCTGGGCATGCAGCATATAGTGCAGGGAATACTGACAGCACAAATGGATGCCTTTCTACTTCGGAAAGGCCGATCGATGTGTTGCATCCTCACACTCACATTCTTCTCCCTCGGTGTTGATATAAAATGTCAACATATGCTGCCATGGTATAATGGTTTGTCCCTCAAACATTCATGAGTTGAAATTTGGTCCCCAGAGTAATGGAACTGGGAGGTGGTGAGACCTTTAAGATAATGTTTCATAGGTGATATTTGGACCATGGGAGTTCTGCCCTCATGAATGGATTAATACGGCCTCTAAGAGGGAATGGAGTTGAAACTTTCATGAAGAATTAATTTCTGCCAGAGTGCATTGTTATGGAAGGTGGCTGCCCGCAGGTTATGCTTTCTCTGCACACATCTACTGACAGTTTTGCTTTCCCATGCTAGGTTGTGATGTAGCCAGGACCAGCCAGATACTGGCAGTATCCTTTTAGGCTTCTCAGTAAATATCTATTCTTTATAAATTACCCAGTCTCAGGTATTTCTGTTTGGCAACACAATAACAAACACATGCTAAAATATGACTAAAGAGATGGCTCAATCTGAAAGTTTGGGGTTGTCTCTGCATGCACACTCATTTCAAATCTGGGTGACAATATAGTCTGATCAGTCATCAAATATAAAGTTTGGAATTCTCTTTGGCTAAGCAGTTTATGTGTTGGGAGTTTCCACTTATATAGAAACAATTTGAAGGATCTCGTTTGCATTACTAAGGTTCCATAAGGATGAGGCCTGGAAGTCTAGCAAAGTGGGATCTGCTGTAAGTGAACAGAAATGAGTGAGCTATGGGTCTCCCATCTCATTTGGTATCCCTCTTTTTTCAGTTCTCTATTCATTTCCACCTCACTCTACTTCTCTATCAAGGGCATTTTCTTCACAGTAGTGACATTGAAAAAGGCAGCTGTGGCAAAGATGAAAGCTTACAGAAGACTTGGAATTCAGAGAATGAGTTTGAGCACCAGCTCTATTCCAGGACTTTGTAAATTGGTACAAGCCACCTACACAGGCTGAGCCATATTTTTCTCCTATATATGATGTCATGTTTACAGTTTTTAAAAAGGGCTAAATAATACATTCCAATTATATTAAAGTAATATAGATTCCCTGGAGCTGATATGCTTTCCTTCCTCATTTTCAGTCTTCTTACACAAACTGTCCTATAGCCTCTGAGTCCTTTTCTGGCTTCACCTGCTAACAACAGGATCAAACAATTCATTCATGAACTAACGGTTCTTGGAGGATAAAGGAAGATTATAAAAAGCTCAAAGGAGTCTTTTGAAAAGTCCATTATGTTTCTACCACACACTCATGAAATACTAAAAGCATCTAGAGGTGAATTTTGTCAAGAAATAATTAGATATTTATCATCTTACCATTAATAAGTTTGGTCTTCTTATCATAATATTTTAACTGACATTGAAAAATATCCTTATTACATGTATTTTAAATCACAAAAGAAATAGCCTACAAGGAGTTGCCTCTGCCATTTAAAAGTGAACAATGAGACTTGAAAAATTATTTGAGTTTCTAATTGAAAGATAATTGGAGTTTTAAGAAGGAAATTATGTTAATCAGTAGGTGTAATAAAATGGAGATTTATGTTGAATTTGCAATTACAAATAAAAAAATGTAATCTCAAGGATGTGCTTGAGAACAAATTTATGTTCAATATTTATGTTTTATAATCCCAAAATGACTTGGGGAGCAATGTGGGAGATCAGATATCAACAGAGAAACATGTGGATTACTGTAAAGTTTTATCATTGAGAAAATTTTAAAGATAAGGATAAGACATTTTACTGATCAAAATCATTTTTTGAGCCTGTAAGGACCACAGTAATTCCTAAAATCAAACAAGTTTGAGGTGAAACTCTCATGGCTCACTTGAACCTGTTCACATTTCATTGTGCTATAGCAGGGGATTGCAAGCCTCAACATCTTCGACTTGTTCACTGGTCCAGAGAATATCTCTCTCCACCTTTCCCCTTAATAATAGCTTTATTGAAATATAATTCACATACCCTCATAAAGTATATCACTCGATATTTTTAGTGTATTTGCAGAGTTGTGCAACCTCCATCACTATTAAATTTTATAACATTGTCGGGGCCGGCAAGTGGCATGGTGGTTAAAGGCGCTGGACTCCCACATGACTGACCACGGTTCAAGTCTTGGACCTGGTGGCTTGCTTTCTCACTTCCTCTCTCTCTCTCTGTCTCTCTCTGGTCAAACTGAAAAATAATAATGATAATAATAATAAATAAAGTTAAATAAAATAATTCTAAAAAAATATTTTATAACATTGTCATAACCACAAAAGCAGCCTGCACAGGGGCCAGTAGGTGGTATGGTGGTTAAGGCACTGGATTTCCACATAAGCAGGTTCAAGTCCCTGACTTGGTGGCTTGAAAATCTTTCTGGGCACATGTGTATGTGTGCCAGAAATCCCAAAAGAAGAATGGGGGAATGGAGGAGAAGGGACTGTGGTGTGACCATCACCCTTGGGGGGCAATTTCTTACTTTCCCTTTGTCCATCTTTCTCTTTCTCTGGCAAGTGCACATGCCTTGTGGAAAAATCAAACAAAAAAGGAGGAGGAGAAGGAGGAAAAAAGAAAAAGAAGCAGCTGCTGCCACTGTTGCCACCACCTGCACACAATTCCAATGACTTCCAATTTATCCTTCCCTCCCATCTCCTGACAACCACCAGTCTACCTTCTGTTTCCATGGCATCACCCATTCTGGCCATGTAATATAATTAAAGTCATATATTAACTTGACCTTCTGTATCTGGATACTTTCCTTTAGAATAATATCTTAAAATTTATCCAAGTTGTGGCATGTGTCAGTATTTCATTCTTTTTTATTGCTAAATAATATTCCACTATACTGATAGACCATATTTTCTTTATCCATTTATCAGTTGATAGGCATTTGAGTTGTTCCTACTTTTATCTGTTAAGAATAAGACTATTAGCAACATTCATGTACAGGGCTTGGTATAAACACACAATTTTAATTCTCCTAGATATAGGCCTAGGAGTGAAATCACTGGTCATGTAGTAATTCTCTATTTGACATTTTCAAAAATAACTGGGACCAGCAGTTGGCGTAATGGCTATGTTGCTGGACTCCCATGTATTCGATTGTGGTTCAAGTCCCGGACCCGGTGGCTTAGACTCACGCCAGGTGTGTGTGCGTGTGTGTCCAAGATCCCTAGAGGAGAATGGAGGAGAAGGAATTGCGTCTGGCCATCCCCCCTGGGGGGTGATTTCTCGCTTTCTGTGTCTCTGTCTCTTTCTGTCTGTCTGGCGAGTGCACGTGCCCTATTGCAAAAACCTCTCAAAAAACAAACAAACAAAAAAAATCACTAAACTATTCTACAAAGTGGCTGCATAATTTACAGTCCCAAAATAAATATTTGAGACTTACAATTGTTTCACATTACCACCACAACACATATGTGTCTTTTTAATTTTAGTCATGGTAGTGGTAGTAAGAGGTATTTTACTTTGATTTTAATATGTCATTCTCTAATGACTAATGATATTATGCATTTTTTTCTAGAATTGTGAGCCAAGTATACATCTAGTCTTTGTAAATCACCCAGTCTCAGCTATTTCTCTTTAGCAGCACAATAATGAACACACACTAAATTGTTACTAAAGAGATGGCTCAGTTTGAAAGTGATATACTAATAATTAGTCATTTGTATATCTTCTTTAGAGAAATCTATTCAAATTATCTGCCCATTTCCTAACTGGATTATTTGTAAGAATTTTTATTCCAATTAGTTGTCCCTTAACAGGTGTATGATTTGCAAATATTTTCTCCCATTCTGTGAATTGCTTTCTTTTTTATCTTCTTGATATTATGGCACCACTTTAAAAAATTTAATAGAATCTAAGTCATCTACTTTTTTTTAGTTACTTGTGCTTTTGGTGTTATATTTTTAGACCTCTTGGTCTGATCCAAGGTCACAAAATTTACGGTAATATTTTTTCTTTTCCTAAAAGTTTTAGAGTTTTGCATTTAAATTTATGTCTACAAATTGTTTTAGGCTATTTTTTCATATGACTTAGAGTAGGGATCCAAATCCATTCATTTGCATGTAGATATCAGTTGTCTAAGCACCATTTGTTGAGATTATTCTTTTCCCCATTTAATTGTATTGGTACTTGGTACCCTTGTTGAAAATCAGATGACCATAAATGTAAGAGTTTATTTCTGGCTTTTAATTTGGTTTTGATTGCATTAACCTATATATCTAGCCTTATACTATACTGTCTTGGATACTATAGCTTTTTCCTTTTTTTTTTTCTTTGGAGAGATAGTTTTGATATAGGGTACATGCACCTGCCAGAGACACAGAGAGAGACCAAGAGAGAAAGTGAGAAATCAACCCTCAGGAGAATGGTGATGCCATAGTCCCTTCTCCATTCTTCTCTTGGGATTTTGGCCATGTGTGCACATGTGACCATTGTGAGTTTCAATCCACTGCTTCCAGGACTCAAACCTATTTGGTCTACCAAGTAGGAGTCAGGTACTTTAATCACTCCACTATCTGTTGGCCCCAATTTGTACAATTTTATATCAGAAGGCCTGGGTCCTCTAAATGTTTCTTTCTTTTTCAAGATTGTTTTGGCTATTTTGGATCTATTGCATTTCCATTTGAATATACTATGACTATGTTACTCTCTACAAAAACATCAACTGAGATATTTTTTCAATTTACTTTTAATCACTGTACATCTTTACAGCGTGCAACATGGTTCCAGCATGAATACAGTGCCTATTAGTCAAGTCAAAGACATTATCATATACATCATCATCAATAGATAATTTTTCTTATAAAAAATATTTTATTTTCATATCTTTTATATGTTCAATCACTATACATCACTTAGCTTGGATCCATGTCTTAGTAATTGTGAATAATGCCGCAAGAGACATAGATGTATAATCAGTTTTCTGACTGAGCATTCTCCTGTCCTTTAGGTAGTTGTCCAGTAGTAGAATTGCTGGATCATATGTAATTTGATCTATTTGTATATCTATTTGTATATCTTTGAGGAATCCCCATGTTGTTCTCCACAGTGGCTGGACTAATTTACATTCCCACCAGTAGTGTCAGAGAGTTCCCCTTTCACGACAGTCCCATCAGCACTTACCATTTTCTTTTTTAGAGGTTTTTGCTATACGGTGCATGTGCTCAACAGGCAGACAGAGAGAGACAGAGAGACAGAAAGTGCGAAATCACCCCCCAGGGGGGATGGTCACACTGCAATCCTTTCTCCTCCATTCTCCTCTCGGGATCTTGGGCACGCAAGCACACGCGCCCGGCATGAGTTTTAAGCCACCGGGTCCGGGACACGAACTGTGGTCGACTATGTGGGAGTCCAGTGACATAGCCATTATGCTAACTGCTGGTCCCTTTTTAATCTTCACTATTCTGACTGGTGTCAGGTGTTATCTCATTGTGGTTTTGATCTGCATCTCCCTTATGATGAGGGATGTTGAGCATTTTTCATGTGCTTTTTGGCTGTTCATATGTCTTCCTTAGAGAGTTGTTTGTTCATCTCATTTTCCAATCTTTTAATTGGATTGATTATTTTTTTTTCCAGATAAGCCACTTGAGTTCCCTGTGTATTCTGATTATCAGTCCCTAACCTGAGGCATAGTTTGCAAAAATATTCTCCCATTCTGAGGCTTGTCAATTGACACTAGTTATTGTGTCTTTTACTATGCAGAAACTTCTTAATCTTATGGAATATCATTTGTCTATTTTGGGGATTATTGCCTGTGGTTTGAGGGTCTTATTTAAGAAGTCTTTGCCCACTTCCATGTCTCCCAGTTTCCCCAGTTATTTCTAGCAGTAGTTTTTTTTTAGTTTGACATATTAGGTTTAGATCTTTGATCTATTCTGAGTGGATTTTTATCAATAGTGAGAGATAGGGGTCCAGATTTATTTTTCTGCAAGTGGATACCCAGTTTTTCCAGCACCATTTGCTAAAGAGGTTTTTATTATCCCACTGGATTGTGTGGTACCCTTGTCAAAAATCAGTGGGTTGCGGGACCAGCAGTTAGTGTAATGGCTATGTCGCTGGACTCCCACGTAGTCGACTGCGGTTCGTGTCCTGGACCTGGTGGCTTAAATCTCACGCCAGAGGCATGTGCGTGTGTGCCCAAGGTCACGAGAGGAAAATGGAGGAGAAGGGATTGCAGCATGGCCGTCCCCACTGGGAATTGATTTCTCGCTTTCTCTCTCTGTCTCTCTCTGTCTGTCTGGCGAGCGCATGCTCCCTATAGCAAAAACCTCCCCCCCCAAAAAGAAATAAAAGGGAAAAAAAATCAGTGGGTTGTATGTTTGGGGATTTATTTCTGGCATCTCTATTTTGTTCCATTGGTCCACATGTCTGTCTTTGTTCCAATACCATGTTGTTTTGGTTATCACAGGTTTGTAATTTATTTGTGGGTCAAGTAGTGTGATACCTACTACTCCACTTTTCTTGAGCGGGATTGCTATGGCAATATAAAGTCTTTTATGATCCTAGACAAATTCTATGATTTTTTTTTTCAAATCTGTGTAGAATGTCTTTGGTAATTTAATTGGGATTGCATTAAATATGTAGATTAATTTGGGTGGAATTGCCATTTTGGTGATATTAATTCTTCTGACCAAGAACATGGGATATCCTTCTACTTTTTTGTATCATTTTCAATTTCTATTTTTAGCTTTTCATAGTTTTTCTGTGGAGATCTTTGACTTCTTTGGTTAGATTTATTCCTAGGTATCTTATACTTTCTGTAACTATGGTAAGTGAGATTACTTTCCTTCAGTGTTATCTTGTCTGCTTGTTGTTCACATATAGAAATGCTATAGATTTTTGAATGTTGATTTTGTATCCTGCCAGTTTAGTGTATTTGTTTATTACTTCCAGAAGTTTTTTCATAGATATGCTTGTGTCTTCTTTGTACACAATCATGTCATCTGCAAATAGAGATAATTTCACCTCTTCTTTTCCTATTTGTATGCCTTTTATTTCATTCTCTTTTCTGATTGCATTGGCTAGGACTTTCAGTATTATATTGAAAGGGAGTGGAGAAAGTGGGCAGCCTTTTCTTGTACCAGCATTTAGTGGAAAATCTTTCAGCTTTTGATCATTCAGTATGATATTAGCTATGGGTTTTTCACAGAGAGCATTTATTGTGTTGAGGATAGGTCAATTTTTCTGAGAATCTTAATCATGAAGAGATGTATTTTATCAAATACTTTCTCTGCATCAATCAATATTATCACATAGTTTTTATCTTTCCTTCTGTTAATATGGTGTGTTATATTCATGGTTTTGCATATGTTGAATCATATTCATCCACTATATAAAAATGTCAGGGTCTTTGTTTTTTTATGGCTGAGTGGTATTTCATAGAGTACATTTGCTACATGTTTTCAATCTACTTTTCTGTTCGTGGACATTTGGATTGATTCCATGTTCTAACAATCGTGAATAATGGAGCAATAAACATGGATGTGCAAGTATTTTTCTGAGTATTTTCCTACCCTTTGTGTAGATATTAAGAGTTGAATTACTGGATAGTATGGTAGTTCTATTTGTAGTTTTCTGAGGAGACTCCATATTGTCCTTCACAGTGGTTGTGCTAATTTACTTTCTCACCAACAGTATTAGAGTTTCTTTTTTTCATTGCAGCCTCACCAGCACTTATTCTTTTTTCTTTTTCTTTTTCTTTTTCTTTTTTTTCAATCTTAGCCATTCTGACTGGGGTCAAGTAGTATCTCACTGTGGTTTTGGTTTGCATTTCCTTTATGATAAGAGACACTGAATATTTTTCATATGATTTTTCGACATTCATAAGTCTTCCTCAGAGTTGTCTATTAAGCTTATTTTCCTATCTGTATAATAAGTAATAATCTTCTATTCTTCTATTTTGAGGTCAGGAAGTGAAGTTTCTGCTACTTTATTCTTTTTGCACAATATTGCTTTGGTGATATGGAGAATTTTATGGTCCCAGACAAATTTTGTGATGTTTTTTAAAATTTCTGTGAGAAACATCTCTTGTAGTTTGATTGGTATTACATTGAATTTATAGATTAATTTGGGTAGAATAGACATTTTGATTGTATTTATTCTTCCAGTCCAGGGACATAGGAGGTCTCTCCGCTTTTTGGTATCATTTTTAATTTCATTTTTATAGTTTTCTTTGTAAAAGTCTTGTTTTTGGCTAAGTTTATTCTTGGGTAGCTTATATTTTTTGTGGCTATTATAAATGGGATCAACTGAGATCTTGAAAGGGATGATGTTGAATTTGTACATTAGTTTTGAAGAATAGAAATCTTAACAGTATTCTTCTGAAGCATGAATATTGGATGTCTCCATTTACTTAGGACTTCTTTAACTTATTTTAACACTGTTTTGTACTCTTCATTATATGAGCCTTGTACTTGTGAAATTTATTCTTAAGTCATTTATCTTTTTGTTATATTATAAATGCATTTTTTTCTTAAATTTATTTTTAGGTTGTTCATTGTGTGTGTATGGAAATACAGTTTATATTTATGTATTGATTTTTTTATCCTGTAAACATGCTGAACTCATTTATTAATTCTAACAGTTTTCAGTGAATTCATTAACAAAATCATGTCTTGTACATAGGCATATCTGCAAGTAAAGATAGTTTTTTATTCTCCTTTCCAGTTTGGATTTATTTTATTATTGTCTATTGAATGGAAATGGTGAAAGGAGAAAGCTTTACCTTACTCATCATATATGTATTAGTATAAGGGTCAGTTTTTTAAGTTAATTTGCATGTCTCATCATTTTATTGAAAATAAGCATTTAAATAATATAATTTGGCAAGTCTGGAAATCAGATTTTCTCACTGTCTCCAGGATTTGTTATCGAAGCCTTTTTAAAACTAACTTCTGAATTAATTCTTTAAAGTCTATATCTTTTTGTCTTGTGTGGCCAATGTAGTTGCTGCTTAGGTACTTAGTGGTCAACAAATTATTGTACAGACAGACCATGGGTCCATCAGAAAACTCATGACATATTTTTCTATGCTTTTTATGCAAAAATGTGTCATGATTTTCCCAACAACCCAATATTACTATTATTCTTAAAACTTTCAACTGACAAATTTCCCAGCCTCTGTTTAGGGCCTTTGTGTACATTCTGTTTTAGTCTTTACTTCCAACTTGCATAGAACGTTAAAATCACTCAGTGGTGACATCTAGGACCTTCTTCTAGATGAGCACTAAGCCCTATGCATTGTGCCTGACCTTCCAGATTTTCAGAAATACATTGGGAGTTTTCAAAATCTCTTATAGAATATCTCATTCTCTAGCTTTCCTTTTAAGGTTGTCAGTTATACTTTTGTTTGCCCCACCTTTTACCATCAACTTAGGCAGGTCTAATATTAAATAACTGCCACTTATGTTTTCCAAAAAATTGCAATGAACTAACAGCTTTTTCCACTGAGCAAATTCTGAGTAACATCAAATAGAGACAAAATTGTGAAGTGGGTAGGGTTGCCAAGTAGCTACCAACTAGGTCAAGTACTTACAGTTTTCTGAGAACTTAATTATTTTGGGAGCACCACATCCCTCTGCCCACACTAGCTGTGGCTAGGCTGCTGGTTTTCATTGTGATTGGAAGGTTCTTGATTTCAAGGTGACTATGGAGACTGGCAGAGGAAAACTAGGAACTAGGCAAGTTTAAACATCATAAAGTTCACTGCCCCTACTGAGAATCAGTCTTTCATTTTGTTTTGTTTTAAATAAACATTTCTCTGAGTGTTATAAGCCTTTTGTAAATTTAGAGTTCTGAAAAAGTTGATTTTCACAATTTAAGAGTAAGAAAGCACACTCAATTTAGAAATAGACAAAGAAACTGCATAGATAGTATTTTTTTTCTTTTTTTAAAGAAAGAAAGAAAGAAGAAAAGAAATAAAAATGAATCAGCTACAGTGGTGCAACCAAGAGGCTGATACCACATATGAGGCTTAGGTTTGGATCCCAGACCAACCTAAACAGGCCAATGATGGTAGAATACACCAGCTAACTGGTATAATTCCAGCTAACAGGGAGGCTGGGATAGAAGGCTATGACAATGAGACCCTGTCAAAAGTAATTTTCTCTCTTTCATTAAAATAAAAAAAGAAAGACGATCTATCAGTGGCCCACAAGTATATAAAAAATTACTCAACATCACTAATCATCATGAAAATGCAAATATAGACCATGATTAGATTTCACCCCCTGATTGTTAAAATGGCTGTTATCAAAAAGACAAAAGATACCAAATTTTGGTGAGGATGTGAAGAAAGGAAACCCTTATATATGCACATTTTAAGTTGTAATATAATTAAGATAGCCATATGGAAAACAAGATGGTGGTTCTTAAAAAAAGTTGAGAACTATAACTACCATATGATCCAGCAATCTCACTATTTGTTGTCTACTGAAAACATATTGTACTCCCATGTTCATTGCAGCACTATGGAATCGACCTAAGTGTCCATCAGTAGATGAATAGGTAAAGAAAATATGGTATAAGTACGTAACGATGAAGGGCCAGGAAGTAAAGCAGTTGTAATGAAATTGGGCCCACTTGGAAAGGTCCTTGGTTTGAGTCCTGAGGCTTCCCTGGGCTGGCACATGTGTGCTTGTGATCCAAGTTGGCTGAGATTGTGGTAGACTGGAGCATTAAGACCTTGTCCAAGGTTTCTTTCCCTGCCTCTCTCTCAAGAAATGAATAAATAAAAACTTTTAAAATAATTACACAATGAAACACTATACCACCTAACAAAAGAAAACACTGACATTTGGGACATCATGGATAAACCTAGAGGATATTGTTAAGTGAAATAAAGTAGGCATAAAAAGACAATTACTGTGTATATAAGGAGTATAAAGAAGTGAAATTCAGAAACAGAGTGGGGTTACCTGAGGCTTGGGGATAGAAGGAATGAGGAGTTACAGTCAAAGGACACTTAATTTTAATTTGATAGGAGGAATAAGTTCAAGGAATCTATTGTATATCATAGTGACTATAGTTAATAACAATATATTATACATTTGAAATTTGCTAAGAGTAAGTATGAAGTGTTTTTAACCATAAAAAAGTAAGTATGTGAAGTAATGCATACGTTAAGTAGCTTGCTTTAGCTGTTTTACAGTACATACAGATGTTAAGCATTATGTTGTACACCATAAATATATGCATTTTTTGACAATTAAAAAACAAATTTACAAAATAACTATTGACTTTTCTTTGATTTTTTTTTTTTTTTTGAGAGGTTTTCCCTATAGGGCACGTGCGCTCGCCAGACAGACAGAGAGAGACATAGAGACAGAAAGCGAGAAATCACTCCCCGGGGGGATGGTCACGCCGCAATCCCTTCTCCTCCATTCTCCTCTCGGGATCTTGGGCATGCATGCACACGCGCCCGGCGTGAGTTTTAAGCCACCGGGTCTGGGACACGAACCGCAGTAGACTACATGGGAGTCCAGCGACATAGCCATTATGCTAACTGCTGGTTCCCTTTTCTTTGATCTTTTTGCCAGCATTCTTGTTGCTTTTACTGGTAATGAGATATTTGGAGGTCTTTTTATTGCTATTCTGGAGGAGATTCTTAATAAGATCTGAACATAATATCATCTACATCTTCCATTTGAACATACATCACCACCCCTGCCCTTTGCCATTCATCTCCCCGTTGTAGAGATTTATATGAGGCGAGTCTTTTTGTATAAAATGCTGGATATGAGAGCTGTGGCATGCATGGGATTCATATCATATTGGGCAACTAAAACTCAGGTGAGCTGAAAAATTGGTTGTTGAGATAGTCTTAGAAAGCCAACTATTCTCTTTTTCTGGTTTATTTACTTTTTCTATGAGACAGAGAGAGAGAGAGAGTTCCACTGACAGAGTCCTGAACCAGGAACCGTCCCATGTGAATAAACCTTGCAGAACATTACATTTTACCACGGTGTCACCACCCAGTCCCAGGATATCTGTCTTAATGAAAGTGTTAATAGATCCCTTGAAACACAGTTATGGAAATCTTCACTCCCTGACTCTTGCTAATAATACCAGCTATTTACAGCAGGCTAGGAGTTGCTAAGAGTAATGATGCTAAGATTGATGATAGGGCCTTGTCAAAGTAGAAAATATTTTGAGGAAATAGTGTAATGAAACACAAAATCTCACTGAAAGTTTTTCTCTTTATGCATGAATTGATTGTGTGTCAAGTAACCTTCCAGGTACCAACATTGTTAACTCAGGCTGAAAAGGCAAGTAGCTATATCTAGGGATCCTGTGGTTACTAAAGGGCCACATCATTAAAGGGATGGGGGATCTTGTTGGTCATTGAAGTTCCTTCCATGACAGAGTCAAGCTTGAACCTCTGTTGGTCACACCAGTCATGTGATTGTGGAAAAATTTCTTACAATTCTCTAGTCTTAAGTTTCTTTATTTGCTCATGACTATGTGTCTGTATGTCCAGAATTTATTTTCCTATGACAAATAAAAATATAAAGAGAGAAATAGGCATTTTTGACAGAGACTTGTTTAGTTGCAGTTCTCCTGCTCCAGCCTCCCAGTTAACTAGGATCACAGGCATGTGCAGCCATGCCCAACCTGTCCAGGATGTGCTTAGGAACTGTATCTGAGCTTCTCATGTAGCTTCTATCTCCAGAGGGATGGTCCTATCTGTTTCCCACTATGGCTGAGTTTCCTAAGATTTAAAAACTAATGGCTATTTTCATTCATTTTTCTTCTGGAGTGCAGATATATATCAAGGACAAATAAAATGCCCATCAGAGAATCTGAATATTTTAATACAGCTACACTACACATTCTGTGGGAGCATGAGACACCTGAAACAAAGGAATTTGATCTCTATTGTTAGCTTTTGCTTTTTATATTCTCAACAATACATTTTTGAGCCAATGATTACATTGTATTATTTGTTTCACTGGATCTTTCTTCTCCCTGAACTAATTTATTCTCTCCCGAAGATACTCTTGACATCTTTGAGAACAGGCTCTTTTAAAGTAATTCATCCCTTACCTCTCTCTCTTTCTTTCTTTCTGTTTTTGTTTTTTTCTCTTTTGAGAGAGGTTTTTGCTATATACCATGTGTGCTCTCTGAAGAGACAGAGATGGACAGATAGAAAGTGAGAAATCACCTGCTGGCGGGATGGCCACATGGCAATCCTTTCTCTTCCATTTTTCTCTTGGGATTTTGGGCACACACATGTCCCTGCTGTGAGTTTCAAGCTGTGGTGTCTAGGATTCAAACTACAGTCAACCACGTGGGAGTCCAGGACCTTAACCGCTACGCTGCCTGCTGGTTAAGCCCCTTTCTTAGAGCCTTTCCTCCCTTTATCACTGTTATTTACAGGTGCTCTATTCTCTATCTATTTCTGTGTTAATGTTCACATTTTATCTGGCCATTTGCAAAAGCCCTTAATGATTTAACTGCCAACCAATTGTGTTGATGACTCTTACACTCCTGTCTGGCAATTTTGCAGAGTTCACTCACCTAGTTTTAGACAAAACTGTTGTTTCCTTCTGTCCATCGCCTCGGTATCATACTTTGTCTCAGCATTTCACCGTTTACCCAGTCACCCAGTCAGAAACCCACAACTGCCTTGGACTCCTTTCTTTGCCATTTTCTATAGCAAGTCAATTGCCAAATATTAATTACTGTTTTTACTCTTGAATGTTCCTTAAATCGATCTCATCCTACTTACTATTTATTACTACCAGCTTGATTCATCTAAAACATAAATCTGGCCATGTTATGTCCTTCTTGAAAATCATCAATGGCAAGTACAGTTTCTGCATTGAAGGCCCTACTGGTTAGCTCAAACCATTCTATTTTCACCCTTGGTCTCATAATCTGATGAATGACTATGTGTCACTGTGACAGATGCTGTTTATGGGGAGGTTAGTGCTCAGGATTACGAAGTAGCAGATAGTAGGGAAGGGTTTCCAGGGAAAATCACGATGAGCTAAATTTACAGGTTGAGTAGAAAATTAAGTGAAGTATAGATGATTGTATAGAAGCAGGGTGGCATCTGAGTAAAACAACATTTGCAAAGACCCCTCTGGTCAGAAGGGGTCAGACTTTTGCAGGGAACTGAGAGGAGGCTGGTGTAACTGGCATCAAAAGTAACTAAAATGATATCATCAACATGAAGCTGCTTTAAAAACTTAGAAACTTGTGATTGTTGCTATACATTTCAGCACATGAAATAAAATAAAATAAAAAACTTAAATTCAATTCAGATCCTCTGGTTCAAAATGAAGACAGTAGGGCAATAATATCCCAATTATCATATAGCAATACTATGTAATCCCATATTCTCTAATTTGTGTACACAATGTCAAGGTTAGCCGTTTAAAGTACCCATATATATGCAGATATGTATAATTTGTACATACAAGCCCATATAGACAACTAAAAATAATAAATGAACATAGTTCAGACCTTCACACTAAAATCACACTGAATAATTTTAGTAGAACTCTCATACTTCCATTTTAGATGCTTTTCAAAGTGGAGAGCACATCGGTGACAAATAATACAGTCCATCTTCAGTTGAGGCTAACCAAAGTGGGGCAAAATCTCCTAAACTCCATTTCTTTTCATAAAAATGTCAACATAAAATAAACGGCCATGATAACTCTGAACTCATATCCTATTATAAGTGGAAAACAGCCAGCTTCACATCTTGTGAAAACACTTTCAATCACCTTTTATGACCATGTAGCTGCTGTATTTGGCAATTAAAATATTAAAACATGTAGATTTCCATAACGATCCATACCTGTTGGAATTGGGATTGGTTGTGGTTTCATATTTCATTCAGAGCTGAGGCTCTCAGAGCTGACTCGAAGAAGGTAGCCATGGCTTAAAGGTCACACAAAGCTGAACCTCCTCAAGCTGCGCTTTAAAGACATTACTGAAAATGCATGCTACTTAAATAGCTATTTGGATAATTAGATATGTCCAATCAGTGGGAGAAAACCACAAAAACAATCATTAAATGGAAAAATGCTCACATTTAAAATGCACTGGTGTCAGAAAGAAAGAAAATGATTTATATTTTCAAAGCAACTGGAGTTTGGGGAAAAGTGCTGAAAAATCAATTTATTTTTCAAAGGAATGGGCTAGACTGATTATGCATTTGTTAGTTCCATCGGCACTGTTTGGATACAATATAGATGCATTGATTTCCATGCATATGCGATACGTCTTTTTTCTTACACAGAAAATACGGTGTTCACAAAAAAAGAGATGAGGTTTTTTTTCTGTGGTTAAAATAATAAATTCGACTCTCCACCTCATCTTCTTAAGTTATTTTCCTTCGGAGTTTAATAAATTATTCGTGATTTATTATGGGGAATATTTGCCCAGGAAATATAATTCCAGCACAGGGTCAGGCCTGAAACCCCTCATTTTATAGCTTCTTTCATCTTTAAATGTTGTTTTGGAAAAGGAAGCAAGGAAAGGCATAATTCACTGCACATAGAGCCTTCCTCCAGTGGATGGCCAGCCCAGGTGAGAGCCTTGGTGACTGGGATTCCATAGAACAGGGAAATATGTTTTGAATCCCCTCCATAACCTGTTTTGAGATGCTTCAACAAGATTTTGGTGGCCTCCTTCTACTCACCCCAAGATCTCCAATATGCTTGAATATCATTCTTACTCCTGACAATGATTCTTTGCTTGGTTCCTAAACCTTCTCCCA
Source organism: Tupaia belangeri chinensis (assembly GCF_000334495.1). NCBI lineage: Eukaryota > Metazoa > Chordata > Mammalia > Scandentia > Tupaiidae > Tupaia > Tupaia belangeri. The sequence continues at coordinate 4,310,802 of NW_006159888.1, forward strand.
GGCCAATCTGTACACATCCTTATAAAATCCGATTTTAGTGAGAATCCTGTTAAATTATTCCAGTAATACCCCACTACCACCCTTGATATCTGACCAACATCCAGATATCTGATCAGATTCTTTATCCCCTCCATTCCCCTAGCAATATCTTGGTTCATCTTCACTAAGAATCCTGTTAGGTCAATTTATCCAGTTTCCTTTATCCTTGATATTTACTCTTAGTCATTTTCCATCCACTAACCCCCCACTCTCCTCCTTGCTATAAACTCCCACTTATCAGTGCTGTGTTTTGAGTTGACCCAACTTCTTTATCCCAGTAAAAAAAAAAATGCATTTTCAGTGGTTGTTCTACAGATTACGATGATTCTGCCTAAAGTTTTCCTTACTGTGCTTTAGCAAGTGTCATTGATTAACTTTTCTTGAACATCCCTAAAAACACTGAGCTTATCTTGTGAGATTTTTACCTTTTGGTATCTGAAGTTAGTTTGGTTAGTCACTCCTAAGGGTGCCTGTGTAGTAGAATTGTCTGGGAATCTGTTGAACATGAGGGCCCCAAGGCAACTGTCAATACTGAACAATCAGAATCTGATGGAAGCAGAGAAAAGAGAGAGGCGACAAATAGGGTCTCAGAAACTGCTTTAAAAAACTTCTAATTGATTCTGACATAATTCTTCTTTGGATTTCTGGGTATTAGTGAGCTGTACAGATGAAAAAAAGGATTGCTAAACTTACCTCTGCTAACCAGAATACACAAGGAACTAAAGAAGCTGTTTGGAAAAAAAGATGATCAACTCTATTAAAAAATGGGAGAAGGAGTTGAAAAAAACACTCTCTAAAGATGACATGCGAATAATCAAAAGGCATATGAAAAAATGTTCAACATCCCTCATCGTAAGGGAAATGCAGATAAAAACAACAATGAGGTACCACCTAACCCCAGTCAAAATGTCTAAGATTAAAAAAACAAAAAATGACGGGAACCAGCAGTTGGCGTAATGGCTATGTCGCTGGACTCCCACGTAGTCGACCGCGGTTCGCGTCCCAGACCCGGTGGCTTAAAACTCACGCCGGGCGCGTGTGCATGCATGCCCAAGATCCCGAGAGGAGAATGGAGGAGAAGGGATTGCGGTGTGACCATCCCCCCTGGGGGGTGATTTTTCGCTTTCTGTCTCTCTGTCTCTCTCTCTGTCTGTCTGGCGAGTGCACACTCCCTATAGTGAAAATCTCTCCAAAAAAAAAAAAAAAAAGAAAAGCCTTGGCGGGGGGGGGGGGGAA
>NW_006159888.1:4312305-4333081 GCF_000334495.1 Tupaia belangeri chinensis
GAATGGATTGAAAAACTGTGGCACATATACTCTATGGAATACTACTCAGCCTTAAAAACCAACAAAACCCTGGCTTTTGACAGAAAGTGGAAAAATATGGAAGATTTATTGCTGAGTGAGGCAAGCCAGGCTATGGAGAGACATTGTATGTCCCCACTTAACATATACTGAATGTCTGCCCTCTATGACTGAAACTGATTGACTAACAGTTGTACAAACACAAGAGATGGGTGTGAATGTCAGATGAGGTGTATGTAGAGGAGTGGGGCCTAACAAAGGACATTTGGAGAAGGGATACAGAGGTAGAGCATTGATGGGATAGGGAGGTGTGGTGTTATCGGTTGAAGATATTTTGATCAACGGGACTGGGGAGAAATGTTCACATATTGAAATGTTCACATATTAAGCTAAACAATGGCGATTGAACGTATATACAAAAAGAAAAAAAAAAACCTTCCTTTGTAGATTTTATAGTGTCATAGTTTAATTGAATGTATACTTAAAAGGACCCAAAGGAGAGGAATAAATTATAGTCATTTAACTCAAGAGAGGTATTTTGTTATATTAATATTTACCTGTTCCCCCAACACTACTAAATATATATGTGAATTTGAATAAAAGGAAGTCTTTTGGGTGATTCTTACATATTATGAGTGACTTTGGTTTGGCTATCATTTTGAGTGTCTCCAAGATTCTGGCCATCTCTAGGTATGTAGGAAAGGTGCCCACTGTCCTGGGTGTGAAGTAAAGTCAAGAATGTAGGGACAATGCATGTATGCTTTAAAACAAAACAAAACAAAACTATATTGTATGCTGTTAAAATGTACAATGATTAAATGTGAAAAAAAATCAATCAATCAATAATTTAAAACAAAAGAAGTGGGGTTGAGTCATGACAAATGCAAGAAGGTACTCTGGGCTGGCCACAACTGCTAACAGTTTGTAATGCTCAGAAAGCTTCCTTATGTTATTTTTATCATGTGGTATTCACAGTAAATCTGCAAAGGGGACTTTTTTGGATGTCTGCTTTTAAAATAACAGATAACTTTTAGTACTACTTAAATATCAAATTGACTGTAGCTAACTCTGCCTACCTGAGATGGAGGTTTCCTGTGTGGAATAGTACATATCAGTGAAAAATAAATCTGGGAGAGTAACAATGTAGAAGGTTCTGGTGGTTCCTGTGTGCTCCTCATATTTGGGTTCAAGAAAAAAAGCACAGATTAGAGTCTGGAGTGTGCAAAGAGATATTTGCAAGTGAGAATGGGTTGAATAAAACATTTATTTTTCAGCAAAAAGAAGAAAAATCAATGGTAAGAGAGATCTTGGGAAAATATCACCATCAGGATTATACACAGATGAGGATTGGTGCTCCAGAAAGCTGACTGACAGGCTCAGGGTATCCATTGCAGAGCAGGGTGGTGCTGAGTCTTCTTCCTTCAGACACATATTTCATGAAACCATAGGTGTATATAAAACAAATTTTGTGATTTGGGTTAAATTAAGGATGTTTCAAGTGGTTTAAAATATATAGTCCAGGTGGATCAGCAGGGAGTATGATGGTTAAGACACTGGACTCCTACATGATCAACTGCAGTTGAAGTCCTGAATCTAATGACTTGAAAATCATGCCAGGTGCATGTGTTTGTGTGCCCAAAATCCCAGGAGGAGAATGGAGGAGAAGGGACTGTGGCATGGCCATCCATCCTAAGGAGTGATTTCTCACTTTAACGCTCATTGTCTTTCTCTAGTGAGTGCAAACATCCTATGGCAAAAACCTAAAAGGAAACAAAAAGGCCCAGGGTCCATCCAAGGTAGCAGGGTAGTGGTGTGCAATGCTGGAGTCAATGGGAGACCCAGGTTGGGGTCCCCGGTTGGTCTGAACATGCTGGGTGCACCTGAGAGCACCTGTGATCCTGGCTGGCTTAGGAGGCTGGCCAATGAGTGGGGCTCTGTTAAGAAACTATGTCTCATTCTCTCGCTCTCTCACCTCCCTTTCTTTCTCATTAAAAAATAAGTAAATAAAAGAAGAAAATAATGTGAAATTGTCAACCTTATCCTCAAGGAGTTTTAAAGCTGACTGGGATGATGAGAAGTACTCATTAGAAATAGAAAGTGAAATGCAGTGGCTGACTGCAGTGAGTTTGTTAGATTCCATGACTAGTTTTCTGAGTGCCATAACACGTTACCAAAACTGAGTATATTAAGACACCATAAATATATTGTGTCACAGTTCTGGATAAAAGTCCAACATCAAGGTTTCAGTTGTGCTTCCTCCCTCTGAGATCTGTAAGGGATACTTGTCACATGCTTCTTCCAGCTTCTCATGGCCTATTAGAAATCCTTGGCATTTCTTGCTTGCAGCTGTGGCGTTTTAATATTTGCCTCTATTGTCACGTGACTTTCTTGCTCATGTGTCTGTGTCTCTATGTTTCTTTCTTTCTTTTTTTTTTTTTTTGGAGAGGTTTTCGCTATAGGGCGCATGTGCTCGCCAGACAGACAGAGAGAGACAGAGAGACAGAAAGTGCAAAATCACCCCCCCAGGGGGGATAGTCACGCTGCAATCCCTTCTCCTCCATTCTCCTCTCGGGATCTTGGGCATGCACGCACACGCGCCCGGCGTGAGTTTTAAGCCACCGGGTCCGGGACACGAACTGTGGTCGACTACGTGGGAGTCCAGCGACATAGCCATTATGCTAACTGCTGGTCCCTTTATGTTTCTTATTATCTTATAAAGACACTTGTGACGAATTAAGGTCTAGTATGACCTCATCTGAAGTTAGTAAGTCTGCAGTGACCCTATTTCCAAAAATAGATCACAAGAGGTCCCAGAGGTTAGGACATCAACATATATTTTTAAGGGATGCAGTTCAACTCATAACAATTTATTTTTCTTAAAATTCATAAAATGATTCCAATATTTTCCTTTCAATATTTGCAGAGTGTATTGGATATCCTTTGATGTTAACCAGGGCAGAAAACAACACTGAGGATTTAATTCAATTTTCTGGAGTCCTTATAAGCTATTCTGTTTGTGACTGAAGCACAAAGGGTAATAGACTCAGGTTTTCCTTTGAGCAATCTGAGAGCGGTGGTACATGGAGGAGAAAAATGTGAACATTTCCATGTACAAATTTTAATGAAAAGACTGGAGAGTGGGCACATTTGAGCTTTCCCAAGTCAGTAACCTGGACTAATGGGGGCATTTACTTCAAGTCCATTCAACGGAGAAGGAAAACTATACTTTACATCGAAGGACTAAATGCTTTCTCCATGGAGTGATTACAGCTTTCATCACTGCTATTCTAAAAGTTCTATTCATTAAAATAGAGAAAGAAAAATAAACAATGAGGATACGTATTGGAAAGGAATTAATTAAAAAATCTCTGTTTTCAGATGACGTAGTTGCCCATGTAGAAAATCTCAAAGAATTTACAAATTACCTTCTAAAACTAATAAGTAACTTAAGCAAGGTTATAAGTTATAAGCTCAGCACAAAATAATCACTATTATTTCTATATAAAAAAACAAACATGGAGCAACCCCCAAAAAATACTGATTACATTTGCTGCAATAGAATTAAATTTTTAGGCATACATTTAACAAAACATGTGTAAGACTGAGTTGGCTTAGTGGTACAGTGGTAACACACTGCTCAAAGGTGCTGGCTCCATATGGAAGATCACAGGTTTGATTCTCTGTTCAACCTGTTCACTCTGAGCACACGTGCCCGTGATCCTGGCTATCTCAGAAGTCTGAGGAAGGTCTCATTGTGAGATCTTGTTTGGGGTGTATCTCTCTCTCTTTCTCTCCTCTTTCACTCTCATGAAATAAATGAGTAAACTTTTAAAAAGGTACAGGATCAGGGAACCAGCAGTTAGCATAATGGCTATGTCGCTGGACTCCCACGTAGGCGACCGCAGTTCGCGTCCCGGACCCGGTGGCTTAAAACTCACGCCGGGCGCGTGTGCGTGCGTGCCCAAGATCCTGAGAGGATAATGGAGGAGACGGGATTGCGGCGTGATGATCCCCCCTGGGGGGTGATTTCTCGCTTTCTGTCTCTATGTCTCTCTCTGTCTGTCTGGCGAGCACACGTGCCCTATAGTGAAAATCTCTCCCCCCCAAAAAAAAAGAAAGAAAGAAAGAAAGAAAGAAAGAAAGAAAGAAAGAAAGAAAGAAAGAGGTACAGGATCAGAAAGAAGTCCACGTGAATACATCCAGTTGATTTTTAACAAAGGTAAAAAGCAATTCAATAGAGGAAGTATAGCTTTTTCCATAAAATACAATCAAAACATTGTATATCCACAGATTAAAAAGAATCTTGATCCAAATATCATACCTTACACAAAAATTAATTCAAATGGGTTGTGGACTTGAATACTGAACAACTTCTAGACAAAACACAAAAGAAAGTCTTCAGGGTCTAGGGGTAAGCAAAGATGTCTTGGGTTTGACAGGAAACTCACATCATATTCAAGAAAATTGATAAATCGAAAGACGTTAAATTAAAACCTTTTGTTCTGTGGGAAACCCTGATAAAGGGACAAAAAGACAAGCTACTAATAGGAGAAAAATATTTGCAAATCATGTATCTGACAAAGGGCCAGAATAGAATATAGAATATACCTTTCACCGTCAACAGTAAAAATACAAATAATCTGGTTAAAAGTAAGTGAAAGACATGAGCAGACATTTCACCTAAGAGGAAAAATATATGGCAAATGCACAAATGAAGGGGTGGATGTTCGACATTGTTAGCCATTAGGAAGTATGCATGAGTCAGCCCCATAATCTAGTGGTTAAGGGAGCCAAATCCCACATGGCTGACCACACAGTTTGAATCTCAGCCCTAGAGGCCTGAAAAACACACTGGGTACATGTTCAAAATCCTGATAAGACAGAGAAATAGAGGAGAAGGAACCGCAGTGCGACCATGTCCCATTGGGGATGCTTTCTCCCTCTTCCTCTCTTTTACTCTGGCAAGTACATGCACTAACAATGAAAAAACAATGAAAATGCATATTAAAACCACAATGAGATATGATCACACACCTATCAGAATGCTTAATATAAAAAGTAGCAAAAAAAAACCCCCAAAAATTGGATTGAATGCAGAGAAATTGGATTACACATACATTGTGGGTAGGAATATAAAAAGCACAGGCCACTGAAAAGTCTGGAAGTTTTTTATACAATGAAACATATAATTACCATGTAGTCCAGCAGTTGTACCACTGGTCATTTATCGAGGAGATATTAAACTATTTCACACAAAAACCTATATGCAAATATTCATACAAGCATTCCTTGTGATAGCCAAAAGTTGGAAATAACTGAGTAAGCAGTTAGACTAAGTGTGGTGCTGCCATGCCAGGGACTACTACTTAGCAATCAAAAGGAACAAACTATTAATACCTGCAATAATCTGGATGAATCTCCACAGAATTATGATGATTAAAAAATGCCCATCTCCAAACCTTATGTACTGTATAGTTCCCTTAACATAAAATTTTTGAATGCTAAGGTTATAGAAATTAAAGACAGATTGGTGGCCTCCAGGCATTAAGAACAGCAGGAGGAGTAAGGAGGTAGAGGTTTCTATAAAAGAGCAGCATGGTAATGGAGTTGTTCTTCATCTTGACTGTAACAGCAATAATATCCTGGGTGTGGTATTGTAATAGAGTTTTGCAAGATTTCACTACTGGGGATAACTGGGTAGCAGGCTAACAGGTTGTATTATTATTATTTGTATTATTTTTATACCTGTGCGTTTATCTGTATTGCCTAAAAATGAAAGGTTCATTAAAAACAGGAAAAGAAAAATTTTATATTATGTGATCATGTCATAAACTTGTACTCATTTTCTATAGTTGTAAGTAGATGCTTCCAAAATTCTTGGTTTCTTGGGGCTGGCGGCGTGGTGGTAAAGGGCGCTGGACTCCCACATGGTCAACTGCAGTTCGAGTCCTGGACCTGGCAGCTTGCTTTCTAACTCTCCCTCTCTCTTTCTCTCTCTCTCTGGTCATTTTAAAATAAATAAATAAATAAATAAATAAATAAATAAATAAAGTTAAATAAAATAATTCATAAAAAGAATTCTCAGTCTCTCATTGTAACAATAATTATCTCTATAATTTATTAAATCCTTTCTATGAAAATGGCCATTGCCAGTTACTGGCCACGCAGTATCCCAAACCATCACAGCAAATCTACAAGGCACATAAAACTATAAGCACTTTATCAAAAAGGTGTCAGTGACTCAGTGATGTCATGTTACTTGCCCAAGGTCACAGAATTGGTAAAAGCCAAAATGGCATGGAACCTGCCGAGGGTGTCTTGACACTGAAAAACGCAAGCTGGTTCACGCCAGCCTCGGAGTCAGCACAGGCACGAGGTCAGTGCTCTCACCGGTGCATGCATCCCCTTTGCAAGGACCAGCCACTTGGCCACGAGGAAGATACCAGCGTGACTTTCAAGGTGGTGAACCATAAAGGATTCAGCATGGTAGGCTGGAGTCTGCCTTGTTTGGAAAGCATAAGATAAATTTCAGTGAGCTGTGCTTTGTTTGAGAACGCCAGGAATAATCTAATCTGCTATTTCAAATATAATTTAGATTTAAGAGGTGTTTTAGTGTTCTATTTCTAAAGTGCCTGAGGATCCGGCTGAGTGTATTACACAGCACATTAGATTAAGGTCAATTAGCAACATTGTGAGGAATTTTTCTCCCTCATAATGAGATGGCGCTGCAAATTTGTGATTAAAGCCCTATATGTTAGTGCAGAGGGTCGGAAGGATAGTGTACAAGCTTCAATTATGATGAAGGCTGAGGTGTGCAGTCCAATAGGTTGTGGCATGTCATACTCCCTGATCTTTCTGATCACTATTTATTGATTAGCTTTGCACTTAAGATCCCACCGGCAGAGGTGACTATTGTGCTGAGCGGCACATGTTTTGGATTTTAGATTTATATGTGTTGGAAGCAGCAGAGTCCATGAGGCTCCTGCACATTAGAGCTACCCTTTGGGTGAGACAGGATGTCACCACAGGGCACCTTGAGGGTGAAAGAGATGGGGAGAAGCAGGTTATGTCATCATGAGGGAAGAGTGCAGAATTTGACATTTGGCAGGCCCGGGTGCAGATAACTCCTCTGTCACTTAAGAGTTGTACAAATCCAGGCGATTACTTACCGGCCTGAGCTTCTCTTTATCAGCTGTACTGTGGTGATGAGACTCTGTTCCTTTTATTCTCCTGCAGATGATGTGAGATAAGATATATAAAACAGCTTGCACGTGGTAAGGGGCTTAATACATGGCAGACACTCTCAGCATTAAAAAGAACAGCAGCTATTACCCAGCCCCACTACCGCTGTCTCTGCTCAAGAGGAACCTAGAGATAATTTTTATTGCCAGGTGATTGTTACTCATTGGGAACTTTTTGTCTGTTCGCTTGTTTGTTCATTTACTTCTTCCCTGAGAGGGAGAAACACACAGCACCTCCAATGGAGTTTTGATGCTGCAATCCACTCTCAGCCTAAGCCAGCCCTGGGTCATGCACAAGGACTCTAGTGTCAGGGTTACTCAGAAAGGTCTCCAGACGTGAACCAGTAACCTTCCCATGTAGGTCTGCCTCACTTTACCACTACACTACCACCTGCCATGTGAGATCTTGAAAAAATTATCTAAAATTAATTCATTAAGAAAATATTGATTAAATACAGATTATTATAAAGTGGGCAACAGTTGCCAATTTAAAGGACTAGAGTTAACCCAACTGCATATGACATAAATCAGAATATTCTCATGGACATAAGCATCAGGCCTCCTGACACACTGTGTTACTCATAAATAAAGGTGCTTCAGAAAGTTACTGGAACTCTCTGAGTCTCAGTTTCCTGCCAACAAAGTAGGAGGAGTGGTTCTTACATTTCAGTGTTGGGAGGATTGAGAGAGATGATGTGCTCAGTATGCCTGTTTTAGAGAGAAAGGCAGCTGAGTAACCTTCAAGCCGGAAGCATGAAGGGAGAGCTGGTGGCATCAACAACCTGGTAGCTGCATGTGGGGCACCAGAAGGAAATTCCTTTTATACCTACTCTTTGTCTCACAAAGGAGCTCATTTGCCTTTCCTGCTCAGGACACACTCCACCAGTGCTTCTCACAACTGCAGATTGGTTTGGGCTCCAGTTTGAGCCTGTGCTTATCTATTGGTTTACTTAATTTCACAGTGCCCACCTAAGATTATCCGATCATTGTTGAGCGTGTCCCTGGGGCTGTGTGTGTGCTCTGTGGGGTGTTGTTGTTTACTCACATTGACTCAGGAGAGCTAGTTTGTAAATTATTAACTTGGGGCTAGCAGGTGGTCAGTGGTTAAGGCACTGGATCCTCACATGGCCAACCGTGGTTCAAATCCCAGACCCACCAACTTGACACTCATGCTGGACATGTATGCATGCATGCCCCAAATCCTAGGAGGACGATGGAGGAGAGGAGATTGCAGCATGGCCATTCACCTTGGAGGGCGATTTCTCACTTTCCCTCTCACTGCCTCTCTCTATGTCTCTCCAGCAAGCTCACACACCTTTTAGCAAAACAAAACAAAACAAAATGGAAAAAAATTAAAATAAAGTAAATAAATAAATAACCAGGATTTGTTGAGAGTCATTTAAAAACAAAAAAGGAGGAAAAATAAAAAAGCCGTTTAAAATTGGCTAGGTGGGGACATTCACACCATGGGAATCTGCAGAAATTACAAAGTAGTTTCCCTCAACCTCTGAGAGACAGTTGACAAGTCTTTGCCAGCACACCATTGTGTCAGTTTCACCATGACTTCTGACTTTTACTCACATACCCACACCCATGGGCATATGGACATCTCTTTGCACTTGGATCCTCACTGGTGAATTAAAACTTACCTGTTCTTCACTGAGGTTATGAGCTGTGACCGTTTGGCGAGACATATTGTTAGTCCCAAGTCCAGCAGTTACGGAGATGAGGAGGGGACAGATAGGACTGCTTTTTGATTTGGGAGGGTGATTTTGTAGGAGAGAGGCAACAAAATATAAGTTAAAAAATAAACTAAACTTCAGCCAGCTAAAAAGTACACCATACAATGTTCCTGTGGGGGTGACTCCAGGTTTATCATTCCTCCTTGGTCCCTGTTGCAGACTCTGCTTCACACCTACATTTTCCCTCCCTTCTCAGGCTTATAATGACCTGCAGAGTCCTCCCCATTTCTCAGTGAACTCCCTTCATGCCATGCAGCTGTGGGCCAGTGCAGCTGCCACCCATGGGTCCAAATCCCACTTCTGTCTAGGTCTCTGGCCCCCATCATCACTGATAATATGTGGGTGGGTTATCTGGAGACTGTTCAAATGCTGCCTAGACACCACAAGGGAAAAGCACCTTCCCACCCTTTCACTTCAGTCTGCAATGAGCAACAACCAGGGAGTGTTCAACAGAATAGTCAACGTGAGGAATCAGTCATGAAGGATAACCTGATTCCATTTAACAGAATGGAATTCCATGTGCTTTGTTTGGAAGACAGAGGAACCAGGCATGGGTTTTCAGGATGGCCATGAAGGACTGGATTGTGTTTTAGAAAATCAGAGTTTTAAGGATTATTTTGATGAGAGTACAGAAGACAGGCTGCACGCAGGAGCGATAGGAGGTAGACACTGATTGCAGCGATCAATGAAACAGACTACAACTTACCTATGTAAAGATGGTGTTTTGATTTTTTTTCCTTTGACAAGACTACTGAAATCACTCTTGGGATTTAAGTTAATTTTCCAAGTCCCAAAAGTCTTGTTGCAAAATAGTTGATTATATGTCTATAAAGAAATGGATTGACTTTGAATTCTTATTTTCCACCAGTGTTATACCTTCTGCTCAAGTATAACAGATCAGATGCACCATTTCCCTCCAAGCAACTGTGGCAAAAAGAAAAGAAAAAGGCACATAAAACCAGAATTGAAAACTTGTCAATAAGAAGTTTTATTTACAATGTGTATCTTTAGTAGGAGCTGGTATCCAATTAATTACCTTATTAATTTTCACATTATCCTTCTGAGAGAGTGGCAAAGAAGGTATCATTATCCTCATTTCACAGATGAGAAAACGAAGGCTGAGGCAGGAAGGCTAAATGCATTTTACTTTCTTAGTGTTACTGAAAAGGATGCAAATGATTCCTTCCCAGGGAAACCCAAGGGACAGAGGAATGTAATTGACTCAGCCTTTGAACAATCACTTAGGAAAACCACAAACTAAAATAAATGATAAAGATAAACAGTGTCATGTGTCCTAATTAATCCCATAGCTAGTGTGGAATGAGCTACATGGACTGCAAAAGCAGCATCCCTGCTAAATTCTCACCACGTGTCCAGTGAAAGCCACAAAGCAATGGAGAGGTGCTGAATTGCTACGTCCACAGAAGGCCTTTACCAGGAGCTTACTCTCCACTCTTGGTTTTTATGAACAAATATGTACAGGTGTGCATAAATAGATATTAAAGTATATACAAAGGATTGTGAAAAAGCACATGGAAAACGAGCATTATGAAAAAATATGCACTAATTTCAGAAAAATCTTTCGCATCAAAGTAAATTTGTATTTTAATTCAATTTTTCTGTGAACGTTCTGAAATGCCCTTGTGTGTGTGTGTGGGGGTGGTGGTGACTACATTGGTTTATACTACAGGCGTGTCATGTGACTACATTCACTTGATCGTGTCATACGCAGAGATGAGACTTGTACAGTTTTGGTTCTGCCGTACTTTTACTCATCTGGTCATTCTACTCTCCTTCCCTTCCCCACTGAAAGACTCCTTCCTTGTCAGTAAACCAAATTTACAGCCGCATATAGGCACATTTCTATATTTTTCTTTGAGGTTATATCAACTTTTATAAATATGCATATATAATATTTTTTCTTGCTAAGCATCATTGCTTTATCCACAAAAAGACATATTATATACACTGTTTAGAAATATGGTAGAAATCCTTCTGAGTTTATTGGTGATATTCCAAATCACCCTTTTCAATGTTTCTTAATGTTCTGTGTTATAGATATGTGCTATTTTATTCAAACACTCTCTACTGATGGCAAGTTCCTTTGTGAAGTATAGTTTTTAATCTCTCTCTCTCTCTATATATATATATATATACATATATATCATTTTTGGCTTATTTGTTTATTTCTTCTCTGAGTATGAGAGACAAAGAGGGAGAGAGAGGCAGAGACAGAGAGATGGGCACTTCCAACAGGATATTGATTCCATGATCCAGTCCCAGCCTCAGCCAGCACTAGGTCATGGGTAACTGCTTGCCCAGCCTACTCCAAGCTGTCTCTGAAGAGAACCCAGAACATTCCCATGTGAGTCAGAGTCACAGAGCATCTTGTTTAACCACTGTTTGACCTTAATTTTTAGTTCTATGGGAGATTCCTAGAATTGTATTTCCTGGGTCAAAAGGAATATGTGTTTTAAATTTTTAGAATGTTAAAAATTGTTTCTTAAAAATTGTTAGATTATTCTAGCAATGTGTAGGTCCCCTATTCCTTACATGTCTGCCCTTATTTAAAAGGTATACTCTTTTAATACTATTGTTCCTTTAAAAACAAGTTTCCAAGGGACAAGCCTGCGTCCTAATTGTTAAGTGAGTTGGATCCCACAGAGAAGATACTGTGGCATGACCATTCCCCACGTGGGGATGCTTTCCTGTCCTGTCTCTGTCTCTATCTAGTGAGCACATGTGCTCCCTAGAAAAATTTAAAGAAAAAATAATTCCCCAGATGAATAAATGTAAATATGTATTTCCTATTACTTTAATTTTCATTTCATTCAGAATTATTTCATTTGAACATCTTTTCACATCTTTGTTGGCTATTCAGATTTGCTCCTGTATAAATTGTCTCTTCTAATCATGTGCCATTTCACTATTTATATGATTTATATTTGTATAAAAGATCCTAGCTTTTTTTTTTTTGGAGAGATTTTTGCTATAGGGCGTGTGCACTCACCAGACAGACAGAGAGAGACAGAGAGACAGAAAGCGAGAAATCATCCCCCAGGGGGGATAGCCACACCACAATCCCTTCTCCTCCATTCTCCTCTCAGGATCTTGGGCACACACGTACACGCGCCCGGCGTGAGTTTTAAGCCACCGGGTCCGGGATGCGAACCGCGGTCAACTACATGGGAGTCAGTGACATAGCCATTACGCTAACTGCTGGTCCCTATCCTAGTATATTTTTAACAATAGTCATCTGTCTGTTTTCTTCATTGCAAATATTTTCCCAAGTAGTTTTGTTTTGTTTTGACTTGATTTATGGCAAATTTCATTATATTTATTTATTTCCTTAAGTTTATTATTTATTTAGTTATTTCTCCCATTGGAGAGACGGAGATAAAAACAGAGAGAAATAGGGAAACAGGCATCTCCATCAGGGTCTTCACACTGAGCTCCACCCTCACTTTAGCCGGCCATGGTCACAGGTATGCATGTGTACTCCTGGCATGCACAAGGCCTTTTCACATGGCCTCTGGATCACAGGACATTGTGTTACTGTAGTGACACTGAATCTGGTTCAATAGATAATTTAAATGATTATTTTTCATAAATTGAAGGAGGTTCATACCTACTTTGCCATGAGAATATTCATGTAGTCTCAGATTTTTGTTCATTTTTTTACATCTAAGTCTTTAGTACACTTGTAATTTATTTTTAACATAATCTAAGGAGGGGGCTCAGTTTTATATTCATCCTGATAAGTAGTCACGATGCCTGTACCATTTACTAAACAATCCTGTAACTCTGCATTAAAATGCTGCCATTGCCGTTTATCACATTCTGATATATATTATGGTCTGTTATCTTGTTCTCTCTTATAGTCCACTAATATATTTGTGTATTTCTAGGCCAAATCATAGCCATGCTATTCTAGTGGTTCTATAGTACAGATTTGCTAAAATCAGCTATTCAAAATTCAAAAGAAATTTCAAAATGTCTTTAGTCTTAAGTGTTTACATGTTCATTTAATTTTTCAAGAGCTATTATTTAATTCTTGCATATATTATTGAAGTTCTAATTTTAAATTTGTTGCAGGAGCCAACTTTAAAAGCTAGTAGAGCGGACCAACAGGTGATGTAGAGGTTAAGGTGCTAAATCCCACATGGCTGGCTGTACAGTTTGAGTCCTGGATCCAGCAGCTAGAAAATCATGCTGGGGTCATGTGTGTGCATGACCAAAACCCTGAGAGGAGACTGGAGGAGAAGGGATTGTGGTGTGGTCATTCCTTTGGGGGGAGAAGGTTTCTCACTTGCTCCCTCTGTCTCTCCAGCGAGTGCACACATTCTACAGAAAAATAAAATAATGGAAAAGGAGTTAAAGTATGACTTTATTTTGGTGCAAAAAGTTTGAAATACATACATAGATGTTTTTATAATTCTCACTTTACATGAACTTATGGATGACCCCTTATATTTATGCATTGAGTATGGAAGCTTTGACAATTTTATATATATTATTTATCTATCACAATATACATTTTTTCCTCTACTTTTTGATATCTTGTGGTTTGTCTTTGGCCTTGGCAGCTGGCAGATGCAGACAGATACCAGCCAGCAGCCTAGGGGAAGAGAGCACCTGGAGCTCACTATCTCCCAAGACTCAGCTCCTGACCTTTTCATGGTCCCTACACACCTTACTGAAAGCCTGTCCTTTACTTGTTTTCTCTCATCTTTATTTCCTCATCTCTTGTTTTTGCATTACAAGAAACTTTATTTCCTACAACCTCTTGCCTTCTGGTTTCCTGCTAGGTTCACTCAGTGGGAGGCACTCACAGAAGATTTGAGGACACAGGAAGGGAAGAAAGGCAGTGTTTCTTCCTATTTGTTCTCCCTTCAGCATCCCTAGCAGACGTGCTTCACAGGGTGATTCTAACTCCCATTAATCAGTGTCCACCATGGTTTAAGTTCATGCGGGCAGCCCTGGCTTTTTAATCCTGCAAGCAGCGTGTCTCACCACCTGCCCTGCACCCCCAGAGTCTTTGGAATATTACTGATATACTTGTTAAGTTTAGGGATACCTCTCTATTCTCTGGTAAGTTGTCCAGTTCTACTGTCCTTAGTAACTGATTCTCTCCATTAAATTCTGTTTGAAGCACTTAGACTTATTTGCATTTTCCTACCTGAATCATAATTAAAACACCCTCCAAACATATTTCTCACCAATCTCTACCTGACCCTTGGAGCTCAATGACAACATGGGCTTTTTCTTTTTTCATGTATGTGGTAGGGTCTCTCTGACTGTATTATGCAAGGGTGCACACACTTTCCTTGCTACTCGCACTGCATCTTCTGAATGCTTCCAAAAACCACCTCAATCATATGCTCTCTCTACACTAACTATTGAGAAACTGGAGAGCCCCAAGCATAGTTTCATTTCTTCCCAATGCTTAACTTACCCTGTAGTAGTGGCAGGTGCTATATTATATGTAAATATACCCTTTATCTCCTTTCTTCTCTTGATCTATATCTATCATCTATCTCTCTCTCTCTATCTATCTATCTATCTATCATCTCTATCTATCATCTATCTCTATCTATCTATCTATCTATCTATCTATCTATCTATCTATCATCTCTATCTATCTATCTACCTATCTATATCTATTTACCTATCTATCTACCTATCTCTATCTATCTATCTCTATCTCTATCTATCTATCTATTTATATCTGTCATCTATCATCTATCTATCTGTATCTATCTATCTATCTATCTATCTATCTATATCTATTTATCATCTCTATCTATCTATCTACCTATCTCTATCTATCTATCTCTATCTATATCTCTATCTATCTATCTCTATCTATCTATCTAATCTATCTATCTATCTATCTATCTATCTATCTATCTATCATCTATCATCTATCATCATCTATCTATATCATCTACATATATTACAGTTGCTCCCCATTGCTTGCATTACCACCTGAATTCCACCTCCTGTCAGGTCAGCGGTGGTATTAGATTCTCATTGGAGCCCCCAGATTAGGCTGTCTAGTTGCAGGAAAACAAGCTCAGGGCTTGCACTGATTCTACATTATGGCGAATTGTATGATTATTGATTACAATGTAATAATAATAGAAATACAGTGTACAATAAATGAAATGTGCTTTAATCACCCCAAAAATATTCTCCACCACACATACATGGAAAAATTGTCTTCCGCAAAACAGATTCCTGGTGCCAAAAAGGTTGGGGACCACTGTCATTGACTACTATGGCTAACTGAGCTTATGGCAAGGTAGGGTCATGTACAATAGAGATTTAACAGTTATATATAGCTTTTGAGAAAACAAAAAGTGAATTGATATGGACTCAGTATAAAGTCTGTGAGCCTTGGTTTCTCCACTTTCATAAGGGCAATGATAATATTGATAGGTGTAGTGCTGTGAATTTAGAATCTGATCACATATGCAAGAAAATGAACCAAAAGTAATTTTATAAATATGTGTTAAAAGTCACCTGCCTGATATCACTATATGTGTGTGAGGCAAATAATAATAATAAAATAATAAGCATAAGGTTTGGAAGAAAGAAGTAAAATTGTCTCTGTTTATCATCTAAAGTCCTGTTATCTTCAAAAAGTTACTAGAAATAACAAGTGACCTTAGAAAGGTTTTGTTATAGGCGGCTACTATACAAAATAAATTGGTATTATACATCTGTACAGGGAAAAATTAGACACAGATACTAAAACAGTAATGTACATTACAATAGCAATAAAAATGTGAGATACTTAGGGATGAATATAACAAAATATATGCAAGAACGATACACTGAAGACTATAAAATATTACTGAGAAAAGTCTTAAAAGATCTAAATGACTGAAGAGCTCTTCTTTGGCTGTGAATCACAAAACTCCACATTATTAAGAGATAGTTGACCTATAGACTCAACAAAATCTCAATCAAAATCCCAGCAGGATGTTTGTGGAAATTAGGAAAACACTTATAACATTTATACAGAAATATAAAAGACTTACCATATCAAAAACAAAGACCAGAACAAAATTGAATATCTTATACTATCTATTTAAAACTTCAATACAAAAACCACAGTGATCAAGCCAGTCAGTGGTGTGGTGCTAAGGTGGCTGATTCCCACAGGGTCAGCTCTGGGACCACTGGGCAGAAAAACACACTGAGCATGTGTGCATGTGTGTCTCCAAATCCTGGAAGTATGGAGAAATGGAGGAGAAGGGATGCGGCGTGAACATCCCTCGTGGGGGGAGGGGGATAGTCCTACCATAATCAAGACAGGGTGGTACTGGTTTAGGAATGGATGAATCAATGGAAAAGAATGTCAAGTACAAAAATAGACTTGCATATTTATGGCCAATTGATTTCCAACATTGGTACCAGGCATTTTAATATGAAAAAAAAAATAGCATTTTTAACAAAGAGTGAAGAAGCAAATATCTGCATTTAAAATATATAAATAAACTTTAACTCTTACTTCACAATACATACAAAAACTGACATGAACTGAATCATAGACATAATTGTAGAGCTTGTAACTACAAAAATTCAGAAGAAAAACATAGAAATATCTTTGTGACTATGGCTTAGGCAACAGTTTCTAGAGAGGAAACAGAGAGCATGATTATAAAGCTTTATCATGTGTACATAATCAATATCATTAAGCAATTATGCTTTTCAGAAGACACTGTTAGGAAGTTGGAGATGCAAGCCACATGTAAAAGCAAATATTTCCCAAAACTATGGTTGACAAAGAACTTGTAATCAAAATGCCTAAATAATTTTTAAAAGGTAATAAGATAACCAGCACATTTAGAAAAAAAAGTTATAATCAGGTTATTCATCAAAGAATGTATATGAAGTCAAGCAGGTGAGAAGATGCTTATCATTAGTTGGAAAAATGCAAAATGAAATTGGATGAGATACCACTACACACCCTTAGAAACAAAAAGCACAAACTGACATAAACCAATTGCTGGTGAAGATTGAGGTCAACTGAAAGAAACTCTCACTGTGGAAAACAATTATATAGCTTCTCCTAGAGTTAAATATGTCTACCATACTGCCTACTCATCCAATTGGTAAACATTTATCCATGAACAATGAAGACATGTCCACACTAAAGCCAGACATCAGTATCTACACCTGTATTCATAATAGACCCAAATTAGAGATAAACCAAGCACTTATCATAGTTGAATGGATAAATGAATCACGACACAATATTTCTCAATAAGTTTCAAAAACGTGAACTTATCTTTTCAATAACATGAATGAATTTCAAAGTATGTTAAGTGAGGGAACCAGCAGTTAGCATGATGACTATGTCGCTGGACTCCCACGTAGTCGACCGCGGTTCGCGTCCTGGACCCGGTGGCTAAAAACTCACGCCGGGTGCGTGTGTGTGCGTGCCCAAAATCCTGAGAGGAGAATGGAGGAGAAGGGATTGCGGAGTGACCATCCCCCCTGGGGGGTGATTTCTCGCTTTCTGTCTCTATGTCTCTCTCTGTCTGTCTGGTGAGCGCATGCACCCTATAGCGAAAACCTCTCCAAAAAAAAAAAAAAAAAAAAGAGTATGTTAAGTGAAAGAGGCCAAACCTAATAACTATATAGAATGATTCAATTCATAAATCACTCTAGAAAATACAGAAATGAGGGACAAAAAAGAGATCAATCATTGATAAGCAGAGGTGGAAGGTGCAGAAGAGATACTTTGCGGAAATGGAAATGTTCTGTATCTTGATCATAATCATAGTCACTCACGCATACTTTTATAGGACTCAGCCAATTTTATACTTTTAAAAAGTGAATTTGGGGCCAGCAGGTGGCATGGAGGTTAAGGCAACTGGATCCCATATGCATGACTTTGCTGTTTCAGTCCTGGATCCAACAGGACTTGAAAATTCTGTTTTGCATGCATGCCCAAAACCCAAGAGAAGAATGGAGGAGAAGGGATTACTCTGTGGCCATACTTCTCAGGGCTGATTTCTCCTTTTCTCTCTCTCTCCTCTCTCTCTCTCTCCAGCGAGTTCATGTGCCCTACAGCAAAAAAAAGTGATTTTTATCATATGTAAACGATACTCTAAAAAGAATGAAAAATGCTAGTTTTCATTCACATGCATATATGTATCATTTTCACCTACTACAAAATACATAATGTATTTTTTAAAACTCCTTAAATTGTTATTGGTAGAGAATCTAAGATGTAAAAGGAGTCCAAATGATGGAAATAAATATGTTTTGTTGAAAATATTTCTTAAGTATGTTTCATAAATCTCTGCATACTGAAACACTATATACACAAATTTATCTGAATAGCTAATTGAGGTACTTTGATATTACCATGGCCAATGGGAATTGAATTAATGTACACATGACATGTGGATAGGGGGTATTTGATGTAGTCCCAAATTATGTATTTTATTTTTTAAAAAAAAAATTGCCAGTGGGTGCAGTCGCTTGCCAGAAAGAGACAGAGAGTGAGAGAAAGAGAGACAGAGAGGGAGAAGGAGAGAAGGAAAGTGAGAAAGCACCCCTCATGAGGAATGATCATGCTGAAATCCCTTCTCCTCCATTTCCTTTCTTGCAGGATTTTGGGCATGCACGTACATGTGCTGGGTGTGTTTTTTAAGCCACAGGGTTCAAAACTTAAACCATGCAGTTGGCATGTGGGATTCAGCTACCTTAATTACCACACCACTGGCTGGCCCAATTATATATTTTCTATACACAGTGTCAAATGTAGGGTATAGATATGAGTCCATTGGATAGAGCCCATGATCTGTCCCTAAATCTATGTGAACACTTTGAAATATGAAATTAAAATTTGATGTTTTCAACAAATCTAAATGTATTCATAATCTTTTTTTATTTGTTCTAGAATTATGTATCTGCGCATGCACATATATGTGTATGTGTAAGCTGAGCAACCAAATCTTGTTTTGGGGATTAAATGTTTATTATTCAGTCCGATTGGTCTGGATGCCATCATATTCTATTTTATTATGCTCCCTAGATATAGTCTTAGTTATTGCCTTTAATATTCATTAGCAAAATAATTTTGCACCAGCCCATTTACCCCAAAAAAGAACTATGGTGATGTCAAGTATACTCATGCAAAAATAAATAGCATTAAGGAATGTGAAAAATAAGAATATTATGGGTTAGAGAACCTTATCTGCAATTTTTAGAAAAGGTTTTAACTGTCCATAAAGATACCTGGAGAGGCTAATTAAAGGCTGTGTGATTTCATTAAAAAGGTTTAGTTGAAGATAATTAGCTAATAGTATGGAGAGAGAATGTCTATAATTTATGATTTCTCAACCACATATAAATATACTTGAAATAATATAGATTGGGTTCTTGATAATGACTGTCATATCTTCACTAAACAACAACAAAAAGTTGTAATATTCAACTTTTTTCCTACCTCATATTCTTTATTTTTTTATCTCTGAAAATAAGCTTCATTTTACAATGTCTGTACAATACCACTGTAAATCTGCATACAAATGAAACATTTATGTATAGCAAAACTGTACTTCACAAGTTGTTCAACTTCTGAAGTTAAGTAAGAGGTACAAACAAGTTCGTGTTAGTTTGTTCTTAAATGTACTTTCTTGGGTGTTTTTTTTTTTTTTTTGTATTTACACCCATTTATTGTGTTTGTATATCCTTTAGTCACTCAATCCGTTTCAGTCATAGAGTGTGGACACTCGGGATATATTAAGTGGGGACGTACAATGTCTCTCCTTCATATCCTGGCTTGCTCACTCAGCAGTAAATTTTCAATATTCTTCCACTTTCTGTCAAAAGCCAGGGTTGTTTTTTTGTTTTTGTTTTTGTTTTTAATAGCTGAATAGTATTCCATAGAGTATATGTGCCACAGTTTTTCAGTCCATTCATTTGTTTGGGAGCCTTTGGGTTGGTTCCTTGTCTTAGCAATTGTGAATAGTGCCACAATAAACATCGATGTGCAAGCACTTTTCTGACTGAGCGTTCTCCTGTCTTTTGGGTAAATACCCAGAAGTGGGATTGCTGGATCAAATGGTAGTTCTATTTGTAGATTTTTGAGGAATCTCCAAATTGTCCTCCACAGTGGCTGGACTAATTCACATTCCACCAGCAGTGAAAGAGAGTTCCCTGTGGACTCTGGATTCTGGAGGAAGATGGAGAGAGGGAAAGGGGGAAATCACTCCCCAGGGGTTATACACAATCTCTTTTTCTTCATTCTTTTTGGGATTTGAAGCACACACACACACACACACACACACACACACACACACATTCCTGGTGTGTTTTTCAAACATCCAGGCTCAGGACTCAAACCACAGTCATTTATGTGGGATCCAAAACCCTAACCGATATGCCACCTACTGGCCCCTTACCTCATATTCTTACACTGGGATCACGTATACTTAATTTAACTCAGAACTTTGTCACAAGACTTGGGTTCATTTTTATTCTACATTAAACAAGTGCTTTAAATTTAATAGTTCCAGAAGTACTTTTTTAATTGCTCACGAAAACATTGTTTCAATGTGCTCTCTGAAGTAGTCCTTTGTTTAACTCACCATACATGAATGATGTAATGTGTGTCTTCTAACACACCACAATAGCAATATTATATTCCATTCCTTTTGACAGGAGGAATCACTTCTGGAATAAAATTTGAGCTGCAAAGAGATTCTATCAGTGGACAAGAAGAGGTGTGTGCCATGTCTGGTAAACACC